>NC_056733.1:978076095-978273595 GCF_019279795.1 Protopterus annectens | reverse complement strand
GCCCATGCTTACACTTATCAAGGCTACCAGAGGTTGTCAAAGATTTGGGATGCATGGCTAGGCTTAAAAAGGCCCTTGAGATTGTTAGATTAGTAAACACCTATGAACCTATGAGCACAAATGCTTGAACAGTAGCCCGTCAATAACAATCTAAACTCCTCCTCTTCTTTTTTTCAGGTGGGCTACCCCTACCTGCACACAACCATGTGTGGGGCTGGGTCTCCACACTCCCTTGCTAATTACATTATTATATATATATATATATATATATATATATATATATATATATATATATAGATATATATATATATATATATATATATATATATATATATATATATATATATATATATTATATATATATACCAATTCTGAGATTGCACAATAGTGGAGAAAGGGCAGATTCCCTTATCCCCAATGCAGTACAATCACACACAGAAATAAAAGCCAGCACATGCACCAAGCTGTGTTCTGATAACACAAGCCAGCTTTTATTTTGTTTGATAAAAAGGGTCAACAAAATGAACATATAACTTGTATCCATAGCTAACACACACAAACATAAATATACATTTGCATATATACTACACAACAAACGCACACACACACACACACACACACACAGGTGAGTGTGTGTTTGTATATGCATATCTATAAGTTTATATTTATATAGATCTATCTCTATCTGTATATATAAATTATATGCATTAATATTTAATATAGACATATAAATAGATATACACACACAAGAATGCACATATACACATTTGTACAGCCTCCCATTCAACATGCAGTCTAGTTGTCAAAAATAATAATTTATATTACTGAACTAAAGACGTGCAGTTACTAAGAATTTCTTTCTTTGCACCAACACTTGAATTAATATTCTACAGTGACACTCTTCAACACAGTCATTTTGAGCAGTGATCCATAAATCTTACATCTTTATGTGGTAAAGCTAAACTCATTATATTTCCAGAGTTTATTTTCAGCCAGAAATATAATTTAAAACTGCATGCTATAAATGTGAAACATAAATCAGTGGTATTGTGCAGCTATATTGCAGGAGTATTTAATTATATAATTAAAAGCCAGATACATATCCTTGTTCAGCTGCTCTTTCTTTTAAACGCTGTTCCTGTGGCTGGTGGTCTACAGCTTGTATTTCTGCAGCCTTCTTAATGCATGATGTTCCAAGTTAATTACATCCACTTTGCCATTTCTGTCACACCTTTTGGTGTTGTGCTTTTAATTACCTGCTTTCATTTATGGCCGTCGCTTCCAGGGTAGCTTTAGTTTCCCTTTATCAGGCAGGAAGGTTAATGACATAAAAATGGATGTTGAAATATGATGCGTCTATAAATGAATAAATCAACTATTCTACGTTATTTATGCTATGAATTAATTATTTCCTTTAGGCACTTTATAACAGATTTAGAAACATTGTATTTTTCCTGTTATGCTTCTAACAAGGGTTGGGTTAAGGTCCCCTTAATACTGATAGACAATCATGTCATGTGAACTGTTACATAAACTCCACATTACATAATGCAGTAGATGCCAAAACACATAGGCTCTTGCACAGGAGTGAGAGAAACTTTATCCAAATTAGTAAGAGAGAAGAGATTGCGGGATTTCATGGAATCATTTATAGCCAAAGCATCAATAATTGCAGGCTGATGCAGATTCCACAGCTAGAAATAAACAGTGCAAAGAGTAACTGACCACACTGTCACACTGAATCTAGACTGTCCAAAGTACTGAAAGTTGGACATACGTGGGATGTGTAATGAGACTGCAAGTCGATCACACGGACAGATTACGGACCGAATGCTGCATTTTCTATGGAATGGTGATGATAATTGGATAACTGGATCTCATCCACATGTTTGTGTCACCGTCAGAATGTTACTGGCATCGGCTTCGGTAACATTGTGACCATTTCTAATGATATAGGAGTAGGTTTGTACTGCACACTGCCTGCCTTTTAAAACAGATACTGTAACGCAAAAGGTTCACATTACGTGTCATAACAAAACGTCTATAAACTGCATTTTCTTTTAGTGCTGGTTGGTATTGTAATCTATGCCAAGGTGTACCAAAAAGAAGATAAATGGGTAAAGCTTATTGATAAAACATTTTCAGCAGGGTCAGATTTGGGGGGAGGGTTAAAGTTACTTATGCCCATCTTTGAGAGAAGTAGGAAGCAGGAAGGCCAACGACTTAATTAACAAGGCAAACCTAATCAAAAGTATGACCGTTACACACACTTTTCTCTGGCACATGGCAAGTGCCATTATTTTGTCAATTTTTTAAGACCTTTTTTTACATACGAACCAAGAACTAAATGTCCACAAACAAAAAAATCCAAGAAGGCAAGGTCCAGCCGACAAGAGTTTATTGACAGCGAAAATAAACCACCATTTACCTAGGTTTCGTCCGTATAATCAGACTTCTTCAGAATACTAAAAACACCACAGCAACCACACTTAAATAAGCAATACAATTAAACAATTAATTAATTAACAATTCAATAAAATTGAATCGCTATAAAAACTTATAAAAAACTAACCAGTGTTACCTATCAATACAACCCTACAAAATCCAAAGTAAGATGAAATGGAATATACAGAATATGTAAAATGTAAAATGTATGCCACAATTGTATGAAGATGATGTATGAAAGCAAAAAACTAAAAATAATAAAACTTGTATCCTACCAATAATATGAATGTCAAAAACTACAATAAATGTGTAATATGAAAAATGTTTATATATACACACTTAATACATATTGAAAATTATAAATTATAATAATTTGTTACCTGTAATGTTCATTAACTTAAGTAAAGGCTTAACAGTGCTATACTCATTAAGACCAGGATAATTGTGTGTATTTAATCTGAGTTGCCATCTAAGTTCACAGATGTCCAAATGTGTGTCAATGACCTTACCCTGTTGATGTACCTTAATCTGTTGTAAAATACAAAACTTGAAACTATAATCATCATGGTCATGCACATGCCTGGCAAGGGCATTAGTGGTCTTGAGATGTCTAACATCTAAAAGATGCTCCCTAATCCTTTCCCTAAAAAATCTCCACGTTTTTCCTACATAAAAAGCATTACATACTTGGCATAAAGTAAGGTATACCACATTTTTGGTGTAACAGTTAAGATGACCTAATATAGAAATGTAACAATGATTAATCACTAACCTGTTACCAGCAGGAAAAATATAAGGACACATGGAACACCTTCCGCATTTAAAATTACCTATTGGTCTATTGCACGAGGGCCCCTTTCCCCATGAATTCATTTCAAACATGTCTTTAAATGATAAATCTTTTCTGTATACAAAACTCAGTTTATTTCCAAATTGGGGCACAAAATCTTTATCCGTCCTGAAAATACCCCAATTTCTGTTAATTGTTTTCCTAATCTCATCAGAGTCACCATTATAGGTAGAAATAAACAATAAAGGTGACTTGGCCAAAAAAGTTGAACTAACAGGAACATGCCCAAAGGGGTTGTTTTCATTATTGTCAGAATTTAATATAGCTTGAAACACACCTACTTCCCTTTTGTGTTTAATTTCCTGATATAAATCCAAACATAATTTTTCGGGATATCCTCTGTTCAAAAATAGGGAAATCATGAAATTTAATTAATCTATGAATTCCCCATCATCACTTACCATCCTGGCAACTCTAACCATTTGGCCCTTCACAATAGCCTTCTTCCGATGGCTAGGGTGTCAACTGCTGAACTGAAGATAGGAATTCAAAACAGTTGGTTTTCTGTATATATTAGATTTAATTAATCCACTTGCCCTGTCATAGATTAGTCTGACATCCAAATAATTGATGGTCTCTTTATTGTTTATTTCTACCTATAATGGTGACTCTGATGAGATTAGGAAAATAATTAACAGAAATTGGGGTATTTTCAGGACGGATAAAGATTTTGTGCCCCAATTTGGAAATAAACTGAGTTTTGTATGCAGAAAGGATTTATCATTTAAAGACATATTTGAAATGAATTCATGGGGAAAGGGGCCCTCGTGCAATAGACCAATAGGTAATTTTAAATGCGGAAGGTGTTCCATGTGTCCTTATATTTTTTCCTACTGGTAACAGGTTAGTGATTAATCATTGTTACATTTCTTTATTAGGTCGTCTTAACTGTTACACCAAAAATGTGGTATACCTTGCTTTATACCAAGTATGTAATGCTTTTTATGTAGGAAAAATGTGTAGATTTTTTAGGGAAAGGATTAGGGAGCATATTTTAGATGTTAGACATCTCAAGACCCTTGCCAGGCATGTGGTTGACCATGCTGATCATAGTTTCAAGTTTTGTATTTTACAACAGATTAAGGTACATCAACAGGGTAGGGTCATTGACACACATTTGGACATCTGTGAACTTAGATGGCAACTCAGATTAAATGCACACAATTATCCTGGTCTTAATGAGTATAGCACTGTTAAGCCTTTACTTAAGTTAATGAACATTACAGGTAACAAATTATTATAATTTATAATTTTCAATATGTATTAAGTGTGTATATATAAACGTTTTTCATATTACACATTTATTGTAGTTTTTGACATTCGTATTATTAGTGGGATACAAGTTTTATTATTTTTAGTTTTTTGCTTTCATACATCATCTTCATACAATTGTGGCATACATTTTACATTTTATATATTCTGTATATTCTATTTCGTCTTATTTTGGATTTTGTAGGGTTGTACTGATAGGTAACACTGGTTAGTTTTTTATAAGTTTTTATAGCGATTCAATTTTATTGAATTGTTAATTAATTAATTGTTTAATTGTATTGCTTATTTAAGTGTGGTTGCTGTGGTGTTTTTAGTATTCTGAAAAAGTCTGATTATACGGACGAAACCTAGGTCAATGGTAGTTTATTTTCGCTGTCAATAAACTCTTGTCGGCTGGACCTCGTCTTCTTGGATTTTTTTACCTTTTTTTACATAAATTGCGATATTCCACCTTCTTTTCAAGACTGAAAACACTGCAACCCTTCACATCGGAGCTTGTCCATTTCCTTTAAATAGCTTTGCTTGCTGTGGTGGAAATCTCTCTTTATTTATTGCAAATGGACTTAGCCTGTGTTTGTGAAACTTAACATTTTGTTTTGTATTCACCCTATTGTCTTTGATGTAGTAATTCCATTGTTGTCCCTAAATGTCTGATCCCAATCATGGTACTAGTTTTTTCTACTTCGTTATCAAAAGACTTGAGAGCAATCCAGTTGCAATGCCAGTGATAACGCAGAATGCTGGACATTGCATGGCCCTCCCTTGCTATTCTAGATCTGTACGAACACAAGGCCCAGCCTTCCTCATTATTGCCTGAATGCTAATGAGACATAATAGGATGTGGTTGTGTCTGTACGAACACAAGGCCCAGCCTTCCTCATTATTGCCTGAATGCTAATGAGATATAACAGGATGTGGTTGTGCCTGTATGAACACAAGGCCCAGCCTTCCTCATTATTGCCTGAATGCTAATGGGACATAACAGGATGTGGTCACAAGGCCCAGCCTTCCTCATTATTGCTTGAATGCTAATGAGACATAACAAGGTGTTGTCATGTCTGTATGAACACAAGGCCCAGCCTTCCTCATTATTGTCTGAATGCTAATGAGACATAACAGGATGTGGTTGTGTCTGTATGAACACAAAGCCCAGCCTTCCTCATTATTGCTTGAATGCTAATGAGATATAACATGATGTGGGTGTGTCTGTACGAACACAAGGCCTAGCCTTCCTCATTATTGCCTGAATGATAATGAGACATAACAGGATGTGGTCGCAAGGCCCAGCCTTCCTCATTATTGCCTGAATGCTAATGAGACATAACAGGATGTTGTCACAAGGCCCAGCCTTCTTCATTATTGCCTGAATGCTAATGAGATGTAACAGGATGTGGTCACAAGGCCCAGCCTTCCTCATTATTGCCTGAATGTTAATGAGATGTAACAGGATGTGGTCACAAGGCCCAGCCTTCCTCATTATTACCTGAATGATAATGAGACATAACATCATGTGGTTGTGTCTGTATGAACACAAGGCCCAGCCTTCCACATAAGTGCCTGAATGCTAATGAGACATAACAAGGTGTTGTCATGTCTGTATGAACACAAGGCCCAGCCTTCCTCATTATTGCCTGAATGCTAATGAGATATAACAGGATGTGGTTGTGTCTGGATGAACACAATGCCCAGCCTTCCTCATTATTGCCTGAATGATAATGAGACATAACAGGATGTGGTCACAAGGCCCAGCCTTCCTCATTATTGCCTGAATGCTAATGAGATATAACATGATGTGGTTGTGTCTGTACGAACACAAGGCCCAGCCTTCCTCATTATTGCCTGAATGCTAATGAGACATAACAGGATGTGGTCACAAGGCTCAGCCTTCCTCATTATTGCCTGAATGCTAATGAGATATAACATGATGTGGTTGTGTCTGTACGAACACAAGGCCCAGCCTTCCTCATTATTGCCTGAATGCTAATGAGACATAACAGGATGTGGTCACAAGGCCCAGCCTTCCTCATTATTGCCTGAATGCTAATGAGATATTATAGGATGTGGTTGTGTCTGTACGAACACAGGGCCCAGCCTTCCTCATTATTGCCTGAATGCTAATGAGATATAACACGATGTGGTTGTGTCTGTACGAACACAAGGCCCAGCCTTCCTCATTATTGCCTGAATGCTAATGAGATATAACACGATGTGGTTGTGTCTGTACGAACACAAGGCCCAGCCTTCCTCATTATTGCCTGAATGCTAATGAGACATAACAGGATGTGGTCACAAGGCCCAGCCTTCCTCATTATTGCCTGAATGCTAATGAGATATTATAGGATGTGGTTGTGTCTGTACGAACACAGGGCCCAGCCTTCCTCATTATTGCCTGAATGCTAATGAGATATAACACAATGTGGTTGTGTCTGTATGAACACAAGGCCCAGCCTTCCTCATTATTGCCTGAATGCTCATGAGACATAACAGGATGTGGTCACAAGGCTCAGCCTTCCTCATTATTGCTGAATGCTAATGAGACATAACAGGATGTGGTCACAAGGCCCAGCCTTCCTCATTATTGCCTGAATGCTAATGAGATATAACATGATGTGGTTGTGTCTGTACAAACACAAGGCCCAGCCTTCCTCATTATTGCCTGAATGCTAATGAGACATAACATCATGTAGTTGGGTCTGTATGAACACAAGGCCCAGCCTTCCTCATTATTGCCTGAATGCTCATGAGACATAACAGGATGTGGTCACAAGGCTCAGCCTTCCTCATTATTGCCTGAATGCTAATGAGACATAACAGGATGTGGTCACAAGGCCCAGCCTTCCTCATTATTGCCTGAATGCTAATGAGATATAACATGATGTGGTTGTATCTGTACGAACACAAGGCCCAGCCTTCCTCATTATTGCCTGAATGCTCATGAGACATAACAGGATGTGGTCACAAGGCTCAGCCTTCCTCATTATTGCCTGAATGCTAATGAGACATAACAGGATGTGGTCACAAGGCTCAGCCTTCCTCATTATTGCCTGAATGCTAATGAGACATAACATCATGTAGTTGGGTCTGCACAAACACAAGGCCCAGCCTTCCTCATTATTGCCTGAATGCTCATGAGACATAACAGGATGTGGTCACAAGGCTCAGCCTTCCTCATTATTGCCTGAATGCTAATGAGACATAACAGGATGTGGTCACAAGGCCCAGCCTTCCTCATTATTGCCTGAATGATAATGAGACGTAACAGATGTGGTTGTGTGTGACTAATAAGTTTGCGAATAAAAGTAAAAAAAAAACAACTATAATTTTGTTGTGACATGATGTCATGCAGCCATATTCTTGTTTAAGTACAAAACCATAGGAAATACTGTAAGAAAAAAAACATAAAGAGTAACTGTAAATGAAGGGGTAATGAAAGGAGTGCAGATAAAAAAATGGAATGAAGTATGAAGAGCCCTCCAATGTGCATGAAGTAGTAAACCCAGGCAGTGAAAGTGATTCAGAAAACTGGGGACCGACATTCAATCAAAATGAGACAGGACCGTGAATACAATTTACAGCCTTTCTGAGAGATTCATGACTGACCTAATTCAAAAATTCAAGGAACATATATAAATAAATAAACAGAGTTAAACTGGAGGAAGGAGCAGTGTTGATTTAACTGCTGCTAACTCACTAGGCAGACTAACTGTCAAGTTAGCTCAAGAACTGGACCAGAGCTCAACAAATATGTGCCTCAGCTAATTTAGTTTAATAAAGGTTTAATGATTCACCAGTAGGGCAATAAAGATAATTGCAAGTACTGTTTTAAGAAGTCATAGGATCATATGAAGTTACTAGGCTTATGGCCCTTGGGCACTTAGAAGCCTAGCCAACTTCTACCCTTATCTTCACAATCAGCACCTATTGTCCCTGTCCAAAAGGGACACAGGTAGAACCCCCAGGGTGAATTTATGGTCATCCATCCAGTCCTCCAGACTGCATTTAAAGAGGAACAAAGAGGTGCTCAGTTTGGCATGAAGTTGGAGTCTGTTCCAATGTTGTGGTAACCTTTGGCAGACAAACCTGTCCCTCCAGCAGGGTTTATTAATGTCACATACCAGATTAAGTTCTTTAGAGCAAGTAACCTGCGTGCCATTTGACTTACGGATATGCAGCATTTCCAATAAAGCAGAGTCAGAGATTGTCTTGTATGCAAGGCAGAGATCACTTCTGAGTAGTCTGTGTGAAACAGAATAAAGTGACAGTGATTTCAGATGATCCCCATTTGACAAATGCTGAAGATCTTAAATTTTCCTTGTGAGGAACCTTTGTGGTTTATCCAGTTGTTGCAGGTGCTTGGAAAGGTACATACCAAAAGGGGCGTTGTACTCAGTTATTGGCCTGATGAGGGAAGAGTACAGTGAGGTTATAACTTGTTTTGTTCTGGAGGCAATGCTGTTACTCATGAAATGAGCAATATAGAATGCCCTGTTTACCACTATGGAGACATGGTGGTCAAAGGTGAGGTTGCTGCCAACCTGTGTGCCCAGGTCTCTCACCACTGAGTGCATACTTAAGGTGTTGCTATTGATGTGGTAGTTAGCAGGAGCATCACTTTTACTGAAAGGAATGATAATACATTTTTTTTGCATTGAGTTTAAGGCCATGACTTTAGAACCAATCATTTGTTTGTGTAAGACCCTCTTCTAGGATGTTAACATCATTTAGAGATTCTACGACCGCTCTCAGTTTGCAGTCATCAGCAAACTTTGTCAGGCACAGACCTTTAGTCTTTGCTTGTACTTTGGAGAAATAGATTCCAAACAGGAGAGGTCACAGGACTTATCTCTGTGGAACACCACTGGTTACAGGTCTGCTGTTGGAGGTAGATTCCCCTATTTTGACTATATAAGTTGTATCAGTGAGACAGTCAGTGACCCATGTAACAATATAAGGTATGATACCTAGTTGGGTGAGTTTGTCAATGATGTCTAAGTGGGGGATAGTGTCAAACACCTTGGCTAAGTCCAGGTGGGGTGTATGCACAGATTCCCCTTCATCCAGGGCCTTGGTGACTGTCTCAAAGAAGTGCCCAAGGTTTAACAAGCATGATCTCCCTTTGACAAATCCAAAGTGAGCAGGGTCAGGTGTTTGGAGATTACCTGTATCTTTGGTGATACAATCCATGATGATTTGCTCCATGGCCTTGCAGATAAGGCTGGTCAGGCTAATAATGCTATAGTTCCCAGGGTCAGTGGAAGCACCACATTTTTGCAAGGGAAGTGGCTGTTTTCCATTCAGGTGGTATGAAGCTGGTTTTTAGACTATGATTGAAAAGAGTACTCAGTGGTGTTGCTAATACATTTTGGAGCCCAGCGATGCTGTGTTTTTGGCCTTAGAGAGAGCATTTACAACCTGCTCTTTAGAGATACAAGGTAGGGGACAGGTAGTAGGGATGTCATGCGGTACGTATGGTGGGGACAGGGAGTAAAGCTTTCACAGAACCTGTCGGGCAACATATTAGCTATGTGTACAGGCTCAGTATATGTGGTATCATTAACTACCAGTTTGGCACAAATCTGGGCCTTTCCTTTTAGGTTACGGATGTAACTATGAATGCCTTGTGACTGTCCTTTGTTCAGGAAGCCAATTTGGACTCTTACTTTGCATTGGAGGACTTCACAAGAACTCTTATTTGCTTGTTTAAGTTGAGGAGGGAGTGTTTCCAGTTTAGGAGGGCCCCCTCCCTGTTACTCTTAGACAGCAATTTCTTCCTCTTATTCTATAGCCTGTTAGTGGCAGTTTTCCACCAGACACATTTGTCCTTCCTTGAAGAGCTTGTTTTGGTCCTATCAGGTACGGCTGAGTCAATGCAGCCCATAATAGGCATGTAATGAACATGCTTTTACTTTTTATTATTCCTTTTTCTTTTTGCATTTGATTTGTGTACGGCATTCAGTTTCAGTTTTATTGAGTCAGCCAGACGGTTGTTAAAAAATGCAGAAATGCAAATAATATAATATTACATATACATCTCAGCTTATTCTATAGCAGTTTTAAAACAAGTAACAGTGTAACTGAAATCTTCCTGAACAGCATTTGCCTACAGTCTATATATATGCTATAGCATTACATTGCCAATACATACCTAATTGACAACTTTTCCTTTTTCCAGAATAAAAATTGCCTGGTCTAATTGATCTTAAATAGAGCTTTTGCCATTTCTAGAACTGTATAATAATCATTAGTATTAATCATGATTTCACATAATTCTTCTTTGTTGCAGTTGTACAGAACTTGTACTTATGCAGATGAGGAACTGTATTTATGTTTTTCTTACTCCCTCAGTTTGTTTGTTTTCCTTTAATAGTCAGGTCTGCTTATTCTTTCTTGGCAGCCAGTGTTTGTTGTGCACATAGTTTGCATTTACCTGCCCCTCACTGCTGGCATTTTTGTTTGTTTTCCCCTTGCACCTGTATGAGTGCAGCTCTTCTCTTTACTTGGAGGGCGTCTCCAATTGCAGGTATGCTCAACTACCTTCTACATCATTTCTTTCTCTGTGAGAGGCATTCATAGCATAATTCTCTGCCAGACCGCACCTGGAGATTTTGGCCATGTGTCATGGCGGGGTGGATTTCCATAAAAAACAAAAAATAGCTAATGACATCTATAGTCACATCCTGTGACAATCAGAGGGTACTTTCAGTAGAGAGTTTGATGTTAAAAAAGTCAGTATTACCATAACAGATTCCCCTGACTGAGCTTGCCAAAGTCTGGGGTATGGAGTGCTCCAATAAACAATAACAGTGTTGGCTCTTGTATAACAGATTCCCCTGACTGAGCTTGCTGAAGTCTGGGGTATGGAGTACTCCAATAAACAATAACAGTGTTGGCTCTTGTATAACAGATTCCCCTGACTGAGCTTGCTGAAGTCTGGGGTGCAGAGTGCTCCAATAAACAATAACAGTGTTGGCTCTTGTATAACAGATTCCCCTGACTGAGCTTGTTGAAGTCTGGGGTGCAGAGTGCTCCAATAAACAATAACAGTGTTGGCTCTTGTATAACAGATTCCCCTGACTGAGCTTGCTGAAGTCTGGGGTGTGGAGTACTCCAATAAACAATAACAGTGTTGGCTCTTGTATAACAGATTCCCCTGACTGAGCTTGCTGAAGTCTGGGGTGCGGAGTGCACCAATAAACAATGACAGTGTTGGCTCTTGTATAACAGATTCCCCTGACTGAGCTTGCTGAAGTCTGGGGTGCAGAGTGCTCCAATAAACAATAACAGTGTTGGCTCTTGTATAACAGATTCCCCTGACTGAGCTTGTTGAAGTCTGGGGTGCAGAGTGCTCCAATAAACAATAACAGTGTTGGCTCTTGTATAACAGATTCCCCTGACTGAGCTTGTTGAAGTCTGGGGTGCAGAGTGCTCCAATAAACAATAACAGTGTTGGCTCTTGTATAACAGATTCCCCTGACTGAGCTTGCTGAAGTCTGGGGTATGGAGTACTCCAATAAACAATAACAGTGTTGGCTCTTGTATAACAGATTCCCCTGACTGAGCTTGCTGAAGTCTGGGGTGCAGAGTGCTCCAATAAACAATAACAGTGTTGGCTCTTGTATAACAGATTCCCCTGACTGAGCTTGCTGAAGTCTGGGGTGCAGAGTGCTCCAATAAACAATAACAGTGTTGGCTCTTGTATAACAGATTCCCCTGACTGAGCTTGCTGAAGTCTGGGGTGCAGAGTGCTCCAATAAGCAATAACAGTGTTGGCTCTTGTATAACAGATTCCCCTGACTGAGCTTGCTGAAGTCTGGGGTGCAGAGTGCTCCAATAAACAATAACAGTGTTGACTCTTGTATAACAGATTCCCCTGACTGAGCTTGCTAAAGTCTGGGGTATGGAGTGCTCCAATAAACAATAACAGTGTTGGCTCTTGTATAACAGATTCCCCTGACTGAGCTTGCTGAAGTCTGGGGTGCAGAGTGCTCCAATAAACAATAACAGTGTTGGCTCTTGTATAACAGATTCCCCTGACTGAGCTTGCTGAAGTCTGGCGTATGGAGTACTCCAATAAACAATAACAGTGTTGGCTCTTGTATAACAGATTCCCCTGACTGAGCTTGCTGAAGTCTGGGGTGCAGAGTGCTCCAATAAACAATAACAGTGTTGGCTCTTGTATAACAGATTCCCCTGACTGAGCTTGCTGAAGTCTGGGAGTGCTCCAATAAACAATAACAGTGTTGGCTCTTGTATAACAGATTCCCCTGACTGAGCTTGCTGAAGTCTGGGGTGCAGAATGCTCCAATAAACAATAAAAGTGTTGGCTCTTGTATAACAGATTCCCCTGACTGAGCTTGCTGAAGTCTGGGGTGCAGAGTGCTCCAATAAACAATAACAGTGTTGGCTCTTGTATAACAGATTCCCCTGACTGAGCTTGCTGACGTCTGGGGCGCAGAGTGCTCCAATAAACAATAACAGTGTTGGCTCTTGTATAACAGATTCCCCTGACTGAGCTTGCTGAAGTCTGGGGTGCAGAGTGCTCCAATAAACAATAACAGTGTTGGCTCTTGTATAACAGAATCCCCTGACTGAGCTTGCTAAAGTCTGGGGTGCAGAGTGCTCCAATAAACAATAACAGTGTTGGCTCTTGTATAACAGATTCCCCTGACTGAGCTTGCTGAAGTCTGGGGTGCAGAGTGCTCCAATAAACAATAACAGTGTTGGCTCTTGTATAACAGATTCCCCTGACTGAGCTTGTCGAAGTCTGGGGTGTGGAGTGCTCCAATAAACAATAACAGTGTTGGCTCTTGTATAACAGATTCCCCTGACTGAGCTTGCCAAAGTCTGGGGTGCGGAGTGCACCAATAAACAATAACAGTGTTGGCTCTTGTATAACAGATTCCCCTGACTGAGCTTGCTGAAGTCTGGGGTGCAGAGTGCACCAATAAACAATAACAGTGTTGGCTCTTGTATAACAGATTCCCCTGACTGAGCTTGTCGAAGTCTGGGGTGCGGAGTGCTCCAATAAACAATAACAGTGTTGGCTCTTGTATAACAGATTCCCCTGACTGAGCTTGTCGAAGTCTGGGGTGCGGAGTGCACCAATAAACAATAACAGTGTTGGCTCTTGTATAACAGATTCCCCTGACTGAGCTTGTCGAAGTCTGGGGTGCGGAGTGCACCAATAAACAATAACAGTGTTGGCTCTTATTACCCTCTCTCATCCCCATTTCATTGGTAGTGTGAAATTATCTTGTCAGGATGCTAAGCAGCAGTTAGTTTGCATTTTAATAAAAGAAAAGTTATTTTTTATTTATTTACATATTTATTTATATTTGTTTACCTGGGTACCATATTGATCAGTATTGACCAATTTCATTCTTAGTTTGGATGAAATACAAAACATTTCACAAAAAAAATGTTATTTTATAGGTAGTATAACCAGGGATTCATTCCAGCCCTACCCAACAGCCAATATCACAACATCCACTTTCACTTTCAAACCTGTACCTACAGCCTATATAAAATTATTGTTAAACCATGCTGTTCTTCAGCTGATGACCTTCCAAGCAAGCACCTAAAAATGCCAGTGAATAGCATTGCCTATCCTTTCTCAATCCTTATAAATAGGTCAATCCAGGAATCCGACATTCCCTCTTTCTGGAAAAAGTCACACATTATCCCTCTGTGCAAAGGAGGAAATTCAACAAACATTAATAACGTTAGACCTATATCACTCTTATCTCCCTTCACCAAAATACTTGAAACATTTATTCAAAAACACTTGCTAAACTATCTCTGCAAGAAGAACTCCTGTCCCCCACGCAACATGTCTTCCATCCTTCCCATAGTACTAGCACTGCCCTTATAACCTACATAGATGTTGTCAATAAAGCTAGAGATAACGGCAAACTGGTCTCCTCCTTATTTCTAGACTTGTCTAAAGCCTTCGACACAGTTTGTCACAGCAAACTTCTACTTCAGATGTCCTCACTAGGTCTCTCTCCGTCCACCCTTCTGTGGTTCAAAAGCTACCTGTCCAGTATGTATCAGCCAGTAAAATGGCACTCCCACACTCTCTCCTTACCTCCCAGTCACCACCAGTGTACCACAGGGCTGTATCCTTGATCCCCTCCTCTTTAGCATTCTCACCAACACCCTCTATACATCCACAAAACAGGCCACCCTAATACAATACGCAGATGATTCCACTCTCATCTGCACATCTGACAACATGGCACACCTCCAAAAAATTACTCAGGAAGCTTTAACAACAACTGAAACATGGCTTCTTAACTCACGTCTCATGCTCAACCCAAAAAAGACCAAACTGCTAATTTTTCCCCCAATCCCTCTCTCACGAAAAAACTAAATTTAAAGTCATCTCTCTTGATAATACAACCATTGAAGTCACTTTTCACAGAAAATTATTAGAGATGATAGTGGATGATAATCTTACATATGACAGGCATTCACAAAATTGCATAAGAAAAACTCCTCAAAAACTAGGGATACTTTACAGAGCAAAAAACCTTCTCACTGACACAACTAAAACTACACTTGTGATACTTATCTTCTCCCTACAGTTCTTTATGGTGCTCCCATCCTTTCTAACCTCCAGGCATCACAAGAATCAAACCTTGAACAATGCTGTAACAAAGCTACTAAATTTGAAGCAAACACCCCTTTAAGAACCCACCACTGTATATCACTCAAAAGCCTACATTGGTGAGAACTGCCTCATCGATTAACATAAACACAGCTTCCTACCACCTATAAAATTATTCAGAGTCCATCTGCTTGTACAGGACTAAAATCCATTCTACACAACTATGTTCTCAGTTGGTCATTGCGAACCATTGGCCAAAAACTCCTGTCTGTCTACAAACTTATCAAATCTGCTGGGCATTATCTGTACTCATACACTCATACACGGTTGCCAAGACCTGGAACTCCTTATCTTTATTAATCAGGTCAACACCCTCCTTCCCATCTTTCAAAATCACTCTAAAAGACTTTCTAGCTAAAATCTGGCTCTGTTCTTGCTCAAAACTAGGATAAACTTCATCCCTAAAGTGAACAACTACCTTTTCATTCCTTATACCTGGTTACTCTCCCTTCTTCACTTACTTCCTTACTTCTATCAAATTCTCTTCCCTGGCTTTCTTTCAAAATATACCATAAGCCTGTTTTTACGTCACTTCATTTTGCAATTCCCATTTGTATTAGACTAATTTACCTGTAATTTATCTGCAAACTATCTAAATTTTTTATAAATATTAAATGATTGTCATATAACCTTTAATTTCTTTACAAACTGTCTAAAATTTCTATAAATATTAAATGACTATCATATAACTTGTATCGATTTTTAACCAATGTTTTTATATTATCACTAAACAAGAATGTCCCAACAAATTCAAGCAGACCCAAAAGTAAAACAATATCAAACCCAGAAGCCCAATATGGAAGGTAACTGGAATAAATAACAAGACTACGACAAAATAAAATCTTCTGAGTTAATAAACGAAGGTGAGCACTTTCGCAATGGTAACCATTGCTTCATCAAACAATTCATTCACAAATTAACAGCACATAAATATATTGCTTAAATTACATATGATGTGTAACCAAGGTAATTAATTTATCTGAGATAGGAGTGGTTACTTTGAATTTAAGCAATGTATTTATGTGCTGTTAATTTGTGAATGAATTGTTTGATGAAGCAATGGTTACCATCACGAAAGTGCTCACCTTTGCTTATTAAATCAGAAGATTTTATTTTGTCGTGGTCTTGCTATTTATTCCAGTTACCTTCCATATTGCACTTCTGTGTTTGAATTTGTTATAATTATTTAGACTGCAGCTGGTTTTATTTTATTTTTGAAGATTGTAAAATTATTGTTCTTGAAATGTTTTGTAATAATTTGGAGCTTTTCTCCTCAGTCCTTCACCAAAAATAGGCTTCTAACCAGTTGAACTTTCCCAATAATCAAATGTCAATAAAGAAAGAAAGAAATTTAAGCGCTAATGGAGTAGTTCAGACTAATTTCATAGAAAAAAATGGTGTATATACATTCTAGTGAACAAGAACAGGGAATGTACAACCAAGCAGAGTGTAATGTACAATATAAACATTAGTTTCCAAAGTTCATCAGTCTTCGATGAATCTTGAGAGAGGAGAAGAGAATGATATGTCCTATGATGAAGCAGGAGTATTTAGCTTGGATGAAGAAGGGCTTTTTAAGTTGCATTTGAATTTTGGAATAAGTGTTGATTTCTTAATGTTGATGCGGAGAGCTTGCCAAATAGTAGGTGCCTAAGAGGAAAAACCATGTGCAGTGCTGTGAGGTATGGTTCTAGAGGTAGTGAGGGTTGGTGTGACAGAGCATGAGCAGTGCTGTGAGGTTTGGTTCTAGGGGTAATGAGGGTTGGTATGACAGAACACATGCAGTGCTGTGGGGTTTGGTTCTAGGGGTAATGAGAGTTGGTGTGACAGAGCATGTGCAGTGCTGTGGAGTTTGGTTCTAGGGGTAGTGAGTGTTGGTATGACAGGGCACGTGCAGTGCTGTGGGGTTCGGTTCTAGGGGTAATGAGGGTTAGTGTTACAGAGCATGTGCAGTACTGTGGGGTTTGGTTCTAGGGGTAATGAGGGCTGGTGTGACAGAACGCATGCAGTGCTGTGGGGTTTAGTTTTAGGGGTAATGAGGGTTGGTGTTACAGAGCATGGGAAGTGCTGTGGGGTTTGGTTCTAGGGATAATGAGGGTTGGTGTTAGAGAGCATGTGCAGTGCTGTGGGGTTTGGTTTTAGGGGTAATGAGAGTTGATATGACAGGGCACGTGCAGTGCTGTGAAGATTGTTTCTACGGGTAATGAGGGTTGGTGTTACAGAGCATGTGTAGTGCTGTGGGGTTTGGTTCTAGGGGTAATGAGGGTTGGTGTGACAGATCTTCTGCAGTACTGTGGGCTTTGGTTCTAGGGGTAATGAGAGTTGGTGTGACACAACATGTGTAGTGCAATGGGGTTTGGTTGTAGAGGTAATGAGAGTTGGTGTGACAGAACATGTGCAGTGCTGTGGGGTTTGTTTCTAGGGGTAATGACAGTTGGTATGACAGAGCATGTGCAGTGCTGTGGGGTTTGGTTCTAGGGGTAATAAGGGTTGGTGAGACAGAGCATGTGCAGTGCTGTGGAGTTTGGTTCTAGCGCTAATGAGAGTTGATATGACATGGCACGTGCAGTGCTGTGAGGTATGGTTCTAGAGGTAGTGAGGGTTGGTGTGACAGAGCATGTGCAGTGCTGTGAGGTTTGGTTCTAGGGGTAATGAGGGTTAGAATGACAGAACACGTGCAGTGCTGTAGGGTTTGGTTCTAGGGATAATGAGAGTTGGTGTGACAGAGCATGTGCAGTGCTGTGGAGTTTGGTTCCAGGGGTAATGAGGGTTGGTGTTACAGAGCATGTGCAGTACTGTGGGGTTTGGTTCTAGGGGTAATGAGGGCTGGTGTGACAGAGCATGTGCAGTTCTAGGGATAAAGAGAGTTGGTGTGACAGAGCATGTGCAGTGCTGTGGGGTTTGGTTCTAGGGGTAATGAGGGTTGGTGTTACAGAGCTTGTGTAGTGCTGTGGGGTTTGGTTCTAGGGGTAATGAGGGTTGGTGTGACAGAGCATGTGCAGCGCTGTGGGGTTTGGTTCTGGGGTATTGAGAGTTGGTGTTACAGAGCATGTGCAGTGCTGTGAGGTTTGGTTCTAGGCATAATGACAGTTGGTGTGACAGAGCATGTGCAGTGCTGTGGGGTTTCATTCTAGGGATAATGAGAGTTGGTGTGACAGAGCATGTGCAGTGTTGTGGGGTTTGGTTCTAGGGGTAATGAGAGTTGGTGTTACAGAGCATGTGCAGTGCTGTGGGGTTTGGTTCTAGGGGTAATGAGAGTTGGTGTGACAGAGCATGTGCAGTGCTGTGGGGTTTGTTTCTAGGGGTAATGAGAGTTGGTATGACAGGGCATGTGCAGTGCTGTGGGGATTGGTTCTAGGAGTAATGAGGTTTGGTGTTACAGAGCATGTGCAATGCTGTGGGGTTTGGTTCTAGGGGTAATGAGGGTTGGTGTGACAGAGCATGTGCAGTGCTGTGGAGTTTGGTTCTAGGGGTAATGAGAGTTGGTATGACAGGGCACGTGCAGTGCTGTGGGGTTTGGTTCTAGGGGTAATGAGGGTTGGTGTTACAGAGCATGTGCAGTGCTGTGGGGTTTGGTTCTAGGGGTAATGAGGGTTGGTGTGACAGAGCATGTGCAGTGCTGTGGAGTTTGGTTCTAGGGGTAATGAGGGCTGGTGTGACAGAGCATGTGCAGTGCTGTGGAGTTTGGTTCTAGGGGTAATGAGAGTTGGTGTTACAGAGCATGTGCAGTGCTGTGGGATTTGGTTCTAGGGATAATGAGGGTTGGTGTGACAGAGCATGTGGAGTGCTGTGGAGTTTCTTTCTAGGGGTAATGAGAGTTGGTATGACAGAACACGTGCAGTGCTGTGGGGTTTGGTTCTAGGGGTGATGAGGGTTGGTGTGACAGAGCATGTGGAGTTTGTTTCTAGGGGTAATGAGAGTTGGTATGACAGAACACGTGCAGTGCTGTGGGGTTTTGTTCTAGGGGTAATGAGAGTTGGTGTTACAGAGCAAGTGCAGTGCTGTGGGGTTTCATTCTAGGGGTAATGAGGGTTGGTGTGACAGATCATGTACAGTACTGTGGGGTTTGGTTCTAGGGGTAATGTGAGTTGGTGTGTCACAACATGTGTAGTGCAGTGGGGTTTGGTTCTAGGGGTAATGAGAGTTGGTGTGACAGAACATGTGCAGTGCTGTGGGGTTTGGTTCTAGGGGTAATGAGGGTTGTTGTGACAGAACATGTGCTGTACTGTGGGGTTTGGTTCTTGGGGTAATGAGGGTTGGTTTGACAGAGCATGTGCAGTGCTGTAGGGTTTGGTTCGGGGATAATGAAAGTTGTTGTTACAGAGCATGTGCACTGCTGTGAGGTTTGGTTCTAGGGGTAAAGACAGTTGGTGTGACAGAGCATGTGCAGTGTTGTGGGGTTTGGTTCTGGGGTAATGAGAGTTGGTGTGACAGAGCATGTGCAGTGTTGTGTGGTTTGGTTCTAGGGTAATGAGAGTTGGTGTTACAGAGCATGTGCAGTGCTGTGGGGTTTGGTTCTAGGTGTAATGAGAGTTGGTGTGACCGAGCATGTGGAGTGCTGTGGGGTTTGTTTCTAGGGGTAATGAGAGCTGGTATGACAGGGCACATGCAGTGCTGTGGGGTTTGGTTCTATGGGTAATGAGGGTTGGTATTACAGAGCATGTGCAGTGCTGTGGGGTTTGGTTCTAGGGTTAATGAGGGTTGGTTTGACAGAGCATGTGCAGTGCTGTGCGGTTTGGTTCTAGGGGTAATGAGGGTTGGTGTTACAGAGAATGTGCAATGTTGTAGGGTTTGGTTCTAGGGGTAATGAGAGTTGGTGTGACTGAGCATGTGGAGTGCTGTGGAGTTTGTTTCTAGGGGTAATGTGAGTTGGTATGACAGAACACGTGCAGTGCTGTGGGGTTTGGTTCTAGGGGTAATGAGGGTTGGTATTACAGAGCATGTGCAGTACTGTGGGGTTTGGTTCTAGGGGTAATGAGGTTGGTGTGACAGAGCATGTGCAGTGGTGTGGGGTTTGCTTCTAGGGCTAATGAGGGTTGGTGTTACAGAGCATGTGCAGTACTGTGGGGTTTGGTTCTAGGGGTAATGAGGTTGGTGTGACAGAGCATGTGCAGTGGTGTGGGGTTTGGTTCTAGGGTTAATGAGAGTTGGTGTGACAGAGCATGTACAGTGCTGTGGGGTTTGCTTCTAGGGGTAATGAGGGTTGGTGTTACAGAGCATGGGACGTGCTGTGGGGTTTGATTCTAGGGATAATGAGGGTTGGTGTTACAGAGCATGTGCAGTGCTGTGGGGTTTGGTTTTAGGGGTAATGAGAGTTGATATGACAGGGCACGTGCAGTGCTGTGAAGTTTGTTTCTAGGGGTAATGAGGGTTGGTGTTACAGAGCATGTGGAGTGCTGTGGGGTTTGGTTCTTGGGGTAATGAGAGTTGGTGTGACAGAACATGTGCAGTGCTGTGGGGTTTGTTTATAGGGGTAATGACAGTTGGTATGACAGAACATGTGCAGTGCTCTGGGGTTTGGTTCTAGATGTAATGAGGGTTGGTGTGACAGAACATGTGCAGTGCTGTGGAGTTTGTTTCTAGCGCTAATGAGAGTTGATATGACATGGCACGTGCAGTGCTGTGAGGTATGGTTCTAGAGGTAGTGAGGGTTGGTGTGACAGAGCATGTGCAGTGCTGTGAGGTTTGGTTCTAGGGGTAATGAGAGTTGGTTTGATACAACATGTGTAGTGCAGTGGGGTTTGGTTCTAGGGGTAATGAGAGTTGGTGAGACAGAACATGTGCAGTGCTGTGGGGTTTGTTTCTAGGGGTAATGACATTTGGTATGACAGAGCATATGCAGTGTTGTGGGGTTTGGTTCTAGGGGTAATAAGGGTTGGTGAGACAGAGCATGTGCAGTGTTGTGGAGTTTGGTTCTAGGGGTAATGAGTGTTGGTATGACAGGGCACGTGCAGTGCTGTGGGGTTTGGTTCTAGGGGTAATGAGGGTTGGTGTTACAGAGCATGTGCAGTACTGTGGGGTTTGGTTCTAGGCGTAATGAGTGCTGGTGTGACAGAGCATGTGCAGTGGTTTGGGGTTTGGTTCTAGGGATAATGAGAGTTGGAGTGACAGAGCATGTGCAGTGCTGTGGGGTTTGGTTCTAGGGGTAATGAGGGTTGGTGTTACAGAGCATGTGTAGTGCTGTGGGGTTTGGGTCTAGGGGTAATGAGGGTTGATGTGACAGAGCATGTGCAGCGCTGTGGGGTTTGGTTCTGGGGTAATGAGAGTTGGTGTTACAGAGCATGTGCAGTGCTGTGAGGTTTGGTTCTAGGCATAATGACAGTTGGTGTGACAGAGCATGTGCCGTGCTGTGGGGTTTCATTCTAGGGATAATGAGAGCTGGTGTGACAGAGCATGTGCAGTGTTGTGGGTTTGGTTCTAGGGGTAATGAGAGTTGGTGTTACAGAGCATGTGCAGTGCTGTGGGGTTTGGTTCTAGGGTAATGAGAGTTGGTGTTACAGAGCATGTGCAGTGCTGTGGGGTTTGTTTCTCGGGGTAATGAGAGTTGGCATGGCAGGTCACGTGCAGTGCTTAGTGGTTTGGTTCTAGGAGTAATGAGGTTTGGTGTTACAGAGCATGTGCAATGCTGTGGGGTTTGGTTCTAGGGGTAATGAGGGTTGGTGTGACAGAGCATGTGCAGTGCTGTGGAGTTTGGTTCTAGGGGTAATGAGAGTTGGTATGACAGGGCACGCACAGTGCTGTGGGGTTTGGTTCTAGGGGTAATAAGGGTTGGTGAGACAGAGCATGTGCAGTGCTGTGGAGTTTGGTTCTAGCGCTAATGAGAGTTGATGTGACATGGCACGTGCAGTGCTGTGAGGTTTGGTTCTAGAGGTAGTGAGGGTTGGTGTGACAGAGCATCTGCAGTGCTGTGAGGTTTGGTTCTAGGGGTAATGAGGGTTGGTATGACATAACACGTGCAGTGATGTAGGGTTTGGTTCTAGGGATAATGAGAGTTGGTGTGACAGAGCATGTGCAGTGCTGTGGAGTTTGGTTCTAGGGGTAATGAGTGTTGGTATGACAGGGCACATGCAGTGCTGTGGGGTTTGGTTCTAGGGGTAACGAGGGTTGGTGTTACAGAGCATGTGCAGTACTGTGGGGTTTGGTTCTAGGCATAATGAGCGCTGGTGTGACAGAGCATGTGCAGTGGTGTGGGGTTTGGTTCTAGGGATAATGAGAGTTGGAGAGACAGAGCATGTGCAGTGCTGTGGGGTTTGGTTCTAGGGGTAATGAGGGTTGGTGTTACAGAGCATGTGTAGTGCTGTGGGGTTTGGTTCTAGGGATAATGACGGTTGGTGTGACAGAGCATGTGCAGCGCTGTGGGGTTTGGTTTTGGGGCAATGAGAATTGGTGTTACAGAGCATGTGCAGTGCTGTGAGGTTTGGTTCTAGGCATAATGACAGTTGGTGTGACAGAGCATGTGCAGTGCTGTGGGGTTTCATTCTAGGGATAATGAGAGCTGGTGTGACAGAGCATGTGTAGTGTTGTGGGGTTTGGTTCTAGGGGTAATGAGAGTTGGTGTTACAGAGCATGTGCAGTGCTGTGGGGTTTGGTTCTAGGGTAATGAGAGTTGGTGTGACAGAGCATGTGCAGTGCTGTGGGGTTTGTTTCTAGGGGTAATGAGAGTTGGTATGTCAGGGCACGTGCAGTGCTGTGGGGTTTGGTTCTAGGAGTAAAGAGGTTTGGTGTTACAGAGCATGTGCAATGCTGTGGGGTTTGGTTCTAGGTGTAATGAGGGTTGGTGTGACAGAGCATGTGCAGTGCTGTGGAGTTTGGTTCTAGGGGTAATGAGAGTTGGTATGACAGGGCACGTGCAGTGCTGTGGGGTTTGGTTCTAGGGGTAATGAGGGTTGGTGTTACAGAGCATGTGCAGTGCTTTGGGGTTTGGTTCTAGGGGTAATGAGGGTTGGCGTGACAGAGCATGTGCAGTGCTGAGGAGTTTGGTTCTAGGGTTAATGAGGGCTGGTGTGACAGAGCATGTGCAGTGCTGTGGAGTTTGGTTCTAGGGGTAATGAGAGTTGGTGTTACAGATCATGTGCAGTTCTGTGGTATTTGTTTCTAGGGCTAATGAGGGTTGGTGTGACAGAGCATGTGGAGTTTGTTTCTAGGGGTAATTAGAGTTGGTATGACAGAACACGTGCAGTGCTGTGGGGTTTGGTTCTAGGGGTAATGAGGGTTGGTGTTACAGAGCATGTGCAGTGCTTTGGGGTTTGGTTTTAGGGGTAATGGGAGTTGGTATGACAGGGCACGTGCAGTGCTGTGAAGTTTGTTTCTAGGGGTAATGAGGGTTGGTGTTACAGAGCATGTGCAGTGCTGTGGGGTTTGGTTCTAGGGGTAATGAGGGTTGGTGTGACAGATCATGTGCAGTACTGTGGGGTTTGGTTCTAGGGGTAATGAGAGTTGGTGTGACACAACATGTGTAGTGCAGTGGGGTTTGGTTCTAGGGGTAATGAGAGTTGGTGTGACAGAACATGTGCAGTGCTGTGGGGTTTGGTTCTAGGGGTAATGAGGGTTGTTGTGACTGAACATGTGCAGTACTGTGGGGTTTGGTTCTAGGGGTAATGAGGGTTGGTGTGACAGAGCATGTGCAGTGGTGTGGGGTTTGGTTCTAGGGATAATGAGAGTTGGTGTGACAGAGCATGTGCAGTCCTGTGGGGTTTTGTTCTAGGGGTAATGAGGGTTGGTGTTACAGAGCATGTTTAGTGCTGTGGGGTTTGTTTCTAGGGATAATGAGGGTTGGTTTGACAGATCATGTGCAGTGCTGTAGGGTTTGGTTCGGGGGTAATGAGAGTTGTTGTTACAGAGCATGTGCACTGCTGTGAGGTTTGGTTCTAGGGGTAAAGACAGTTGGTGTGACAGAGCATGTGCAGTGCTGCGGGGTTTGTTTCTATGGGTAATGAGAGTTGGTGTGACAGAGCATGTGCACTGTTGTGGGGTTTGGTTCTAGGGTAATGAGAGTTGGTGTTACAGAGCATGTGCAGTGCTGTGGGGTTTGGTTCTAGGGGTAATGAGAGTTGGTGTTACAGAGCATGTGCAGTGCTGTGGTGTTTGGTTCTAGGGGTAATGAGAGTTGGTGTTACAGAGCATGTGCATATGCTGTGGAGTTTGGTTCTAGGGATAATAAGAGTTGGTATGACAAAACACGTGCAGTGCTGTGCAGTTTGCTTGTAGGGTAATGAGGGTTGGTGTGACAGAGAATGTGCAGTGTTGTGGGGTTTGGTTCTAGGGGTAATGAGGGTTGGTGTGACAGAGCATGTGGAGTGCTGTGGTGTTTGTTTCTATGGGTAATGTGAGTTGGTATGACAGAACACGTGCAGTGCAGTGGGGTTTGGTTCTAGGGGTAATGAAGGTTGGTGTTACAGAGCATGTGCAGTGCTGTGGGGTTTGGTTCTAGGGGTAATGAGAGTTGGTGTTACAGAGCATGTGCATTGCTGTGAGGTTTGGTCCAGGGGTAATGAGAGTTGGTGTTACAGAGCATGTGCAGTGCTGTGAGGTTTGGTTCTAGGGGTAATGAGAGTTGGTATGACAGAACACGTGCAGTGCTGTGGAGTTTGGTTGTAGGGGTAATTAGGGTTGGTGTGACAGAACATGTGCAGTACTGTGGGGTTTGGTTCTAGGGGTAATGAGAGTTGGTGTGGCAGAGCATGTGCAGTGCTTTGGAGTTTGGTTGTAGGGGTAATGAGGGTTGGTGTTACAGAGCATGTGCAGTGCTGTGACATTTGGTTCTAGGGGTAATGAGAGTTGGTGTTACAGAGCATGTGCAGTGCTGTGAGGTTTGGATCTAGGGATAATGAGGGTTGGTGTGACAGAGCATGTGCAGTGCTGTGGAGTTTGGTTCTAGGGGTAATGAGAGTTGGTGTGGCAGAGAATGTGCAGTGCTGTGGGGTTTCTTTCCAGGGGTAATGAGAGTTTATATGACAGAACACGTGCAGTGCTGTGGAGTTTGGTTGTAGGGGTAATGAGGGTTGGTGTGACAGAACATGTGCAGCACTGTGGTGTTTGGTTGTAGGGGTCCGGGACGTCGGGATCGGGAGGCATATGCATTGTACTGATTTCAGTACAACTTATGTAGAAGGGGGGGTAGCATTTTAAATTTTCTTTATTTTCGCGCTTTACTGCACAATGACATCAGCGTGCTTTAGGCAGCCAGTCATGGAGCTCCAAATGCTTTCCGAGCGGGAGGTAGTGTTGTAAACAGTCTGATTCCCTGTGTGTGTGTGTGTGTGTGTGTGTGTGTGTGTGTGTGTGTGTGTGTGTGTGTGTGTGTGTGTGTGTGTGTGTGTGTGTGTGTGTAAATGCCCCAGGTGGGATGTTGTACTGGTGTGATTACTCTTGGTGGTGTGGTAGGGAATACCTCAGGCTTGAACCCTGTACCTTGTATGCAGGTGTTAAAGACCTGAATTCCCTACCCACCACCATTTGTAAAAAAATTGCAGAATTTTGCCTGATATTTGATCTGATCAATATCTGTATGTATCTGTGTTTTTTAAATATTGCAATGCTTGAAATTTGATGGTGCAGTGGTAGCAACGTAGCATTGATGCCTCCCAGCTGTAGGTTCTTGGGTTTGGTTCTTGGCTGGGTTGCCTTCTTTGTGTGTGGGGGGGGCGTCTGTATCTTCTCCCTGTGTTTGTGTGGGTTTGCTTTGTGTCCTCCCATGTTACAAAGACATGTCTGCATTATTTTTTCCTGGGCCTCTGCCGAGAATTGTGTTTTTTTTTTTTGTTCCAAGTCAAACTGTCCTGATTAACAAATTGACAGGCATTTAAATTTCAGACTTCAGGCTTCTGAATGTTTACTTCCTTACATATTTGATGGTGCAGTGGCAGTATTGTTGCCTCACAGCTGTAGTTTTTCTGGTTTGATTCTTGGCTGGGGTGCCTTCTGTGTGGAGTCTGCATCTTATCCCTGTGTTTGTGACATAGTAAAACAACTTTTTATTCTAGCAATAAATATATACTAACACAACCTTTTTTATAGCAATTTTTTTAAGTTTATGACTATTTGAAATTTGTCCTTATTTTTGGGACTGCAATACCCTGTTATTGGCTTTGTCCAAGTTTTTTGTGCTAAGGTTGACAGCTATGGCAAGAACTGAATTCAATGAATATGTTTGAGGGCTGTATTCCCTCATTACTGGGTTTGTCCAGGTGTTTTGTGCAAAGAGGTTGACAGCTATGGTGAAAACTGAATTCATTAAATGATAGCCATTTAAGTTTCAGTCTTCCTCTCTTTCACAAAGCAGGTGATTTGGCATAGTGGTATGTTGTTCTGACTATTTTGCACAGTGACCTTGGCAGTAAAATGTATGATGGTAACACAGCATTTTATTCTAACAGCTTTCCAAGATTATACAAGCAATGTTTAATGTGTTCCTGTTTTTTGCCCTTTTGACCCACCCCAATAAATTTGGCTTTTTCCAGACTTCTTGTGCTGCGAAGTTGAGATGTAGTTGAGTATTGCGTAGATTTTACAAGGAACTGAGAGCTGCAGGGGAAGAGAAGTTTAGTGCTAATTATGCTAAGTCAGCTCACATTGCTAGTAGCACAAAATGTTGTGTGCTTGCTTTTAATGCAGAAGGTTGTTGGCTCTACTCCCATAAGGGGTGAATGCTGCTGTACTGAAAGTTAAGACACTAACTATGAGCCTGTTATCAGTTTGCCATCCATTTCCTATTGCAATATTACTAGCTTATTATTAATGTAATTTAGGCAATTTATTCCTCAGGGGCATCAGACACTATTTTTCGGTGAAGTCATGAAATATAAAGGTGATTGCTAGCAGCAACCTCTTCATTAGTTAGATTTATTTAACGTGGAATTATTTAGATGACTTTTTTACTACTTCAGAGATTGTGCATATTATTTACTGATAATGGTGGACTGTAGAAGTTTGACTAGACTTTTATGAGGGAAATGTTCTGAATTGGGCAGTTTTGTTTCATTGTTTACTGGAAAAATGTTCAAAGCAATAGGAAGGTGTATCAAAGAGCACATGTATGTTTCATATGCAAGGGGCCTATGATTTAAAAGCAGCCCAGAATTAATTTTTATCTGCCACGGGTAAAATGTATTTTTCTTTGAATGTGGGTTTTAATGTTGTTTTAATGAATGTGAGTTTCAAGGGCAGAGAAGTTTTAATGCCAAGTTTGTTTAGCAGATGTCTTAGTGTTTGTGCTGTAAAATGCAAAATAAAACTTTCAAATGAAGTTCAAATCATCATAGAAGTAAATCAGTATGCACATTAGTGTTTAAGGTAAATGGAGTGAAATAGCAAAGTAATGGATCATTGGAATGGCTGCAGGGGGAGGCTCCATTCGACCATGGTTTTGTGAGGGGGAAGGGCGTTAAACTTAGACAGCCCCAGCTGAACTATACCTCCCAACTGTCCAGATTTTCAAAGAATGAATAGATTTTTTGCTTCTTATTTTTGGTTTGTTCCTCAGTTTGTGGTTTTCTGGCAAATGATTTAGGAATTAAGTCACTAAATAATGACACACTAGTTTCAGACTTTATAACCTTCAGAAAAATGCATGCTAAAATAAGACCTGTTCTATCAACTGTCCCAGTTTATACAAGAGCAATTTTTAGTACTGTTTATATGTTCCCTCAATATATTTGGCCTTGTCCTGATTTATTGCATTAACAGCTTGAGAGGTATATGCAAATTGCTTTATAGAATTAGGCATAGCCAAACCTCAACTGTCCCTGATTTTGGCTCAAAATGTTGCTCTTCCCCTAATGATCCCTCCACAAAATATAAATTTTGGAAGAAAACATAGAGGGTTTACTTTACTTTTATAAATAACTGTAATGATCGGAGTTATACATTACTTTTATTTCAGAAATGCATGTAGATTCTCTAATTTTGTCAGCTGCTCTAAGTTAACTGTGCTCATATTAAAATGGTGTCCCTCCAGGTTCCCAGCTGTATTGTCTGGCAATTTTATATTTTTGCATCACATTTTTGGTCCGTTTTTCATAAAATTGCAGTTTTCTGGCAAATTAGTGGCAAATTGTTAAAGACTGAAGTTAGAAAATAATGCAGACATTTCAGTTTCAGATTTCATACCTCTCAGAAAATTCGTACTGATGCAAGACCTACTACTATTCTATTATCTTTCTAAGTTTATAAGAGCAATATTTAAAAAAATGTCCTTATTTTGGGCCTTTGCCTCAGTTTTATTTATGAGTTTGTTGCTGTAAGAGGTTGAGAGGTTGTGTGTGTGTGTGTGTGTGTGTGTGTGTGTGTGTGTGTGTGTGTGTGTGTGTGGTAGGTAGCATACCTCTCAACTGTCCACATTTTGCAGAATGTCCAGATTTTTGCCCCATATTTTTTGTCTGTTCCTCATAAATTTTGTGATTTTCTAGAAAATCATTGAAGGCTGAAATTGTTAAATAATGACAGACATTTGAGCTTCAGACTTCATGTCCTTTAGAAAAATTCATACTAGCACAAATCCTGTTATTCTAGCAACTTTCTAAGTTCACGAGGACATTATTTAATATCTGTCCCTGTTTAATTTAGGCTTTGTCCATATTTCTTGCACTAAGAGGTAGGTAGGGGTGTGTGTGTGAATGAAACATCCTAGTTAGTGGTAGCAGGTGGTTAGTAATTTACTCAAGCTCAAAACCTGTACCTTAGTTACAGAAAACAAAAGCATAAAGTCTCTACCCCAACTACCATGCTGCATTTTTCAAAGAACTGACATTTCAGGTTAATTTTCAATTCAAGGAACCGAGTTTGAGTGAATTTATATTATATTACTGAAGAGGCATTACAGCAAATGCCTCTTCATCGACACTAAAAGAGCGAACCGTGAATTATGAGAATGGCCGTAGCTTGGCTGGGGAGGGGGGGTAGCAGTTTGAGAGCTGTCAGTACAAATTTGAAAATCCTAGCTACACCCCTGGTAGGGGTAATGAGAGTTGGTGTTACAGAGCATGTGCAATGCTGTGGAGTTTAGTTCTAGGGGTAATAAGAGTTGGTATGAAAAAACCCACCTCCATAGGTATCACAAGGGATAAGAAACTAAAAGTAATGCTACTCAACGCCAGAAGTCTAAACCTCAAGATGCACACACTCGAAACTTTCCTTAGCATGGAGAACATCGATATCTGTGCAGTAACAGAAACCTGGCTCAGGGCTCCCGAGAGCACCCCAGCACTACCAGGTTATACCTCATACCATGCTTTTCGGCCCCAAAACTTGGACCAAACCACAAAAGGAGGGGGAGTATCGATATTCATCAAAGATAACCACACCTCTAGGTTGGTGGCAAAGCACGAAGCATCAGAGACTATCCATGTGCAACTAACAGTGGGTAAAACTGCCTTCCAGTTTATAGCCTGCTACAGACCACCCTCCCAAACCCAGGAACCCCACTCGGCCTTCCTGAGAACACTGGAAAATATGAAGGTCTCTCCAAACACCATTATATTGGGCGACTTCAACTACCCAAACATAGACTGGGAGCATTACTCTAGTTCCAACACCCTAGCCCAAAGGTTCCTAGAATTTATAAACTCAAATGCTATGGAACAACTTGTTACCACTCCCACAAGAGGGGAAAAAATACTGGACCTGATCATCACCAATATGGGGACTCTATGCACCAGACCAGAAGTGTATCCCTCACTAGTAAGATCAGACCATAAACTAATCTCACTGGATATTCACATCGCGACCCCACCCCCTGCTCAGAAAACCACAGTGAAAAACTCCTCTAAAGCAAATTTCACACTCCTCAAAACTGAGGTGGAATCCTTCAAAGACCCCGGGCCTGTGGAAAATACGGCCCAGACCGCAGAATCCTTTATAAACGCATTCTATGAACACCTTCAGGAATGCATGGATCATGCGATCCCAAATAAAACCAAGACCCAATCCTCCAAAGGCAGACGTCCTGTTTGGTGGACCCCAGCCATAAACAAACTATACAACAGAAGGAGGAAGCTACTAAATGATAGAGCAAAATCCCAAAAAGGGAAGGCATCACTGATCAGTATTAGCAAAAAACTACGGGCACTCATAAAATTGTCTAAGACCAGCTTCGAGAGAAAAATTGTACAGGACACTAAGGATAATCACAAGGCTTTCTTTAGCTATGTTAGGAACCTGGGTGGTAATTCCCAGATATGCTCAGAATTAGTCCAAAATGACAAAAAATACACTGAACCCACAGACATTGCCAACATCCTAGCTGACAGGTTCAGCGCAAACTCCCCCCCCTCCCCACCAAATGGGCAAATATCTAACCCAGCAGAGTGCTGCCCCCCCCTGACATCTGACATGCTCAGGTAAGAGCCGCCCTCTCCAAAGCAAAAAACACAGCATCAGTGGGACCAGATGGTGTCCCAGGCTGCATCCTACATGAACTCCAAGAAGAGCTAAACCCAAACATAAAACTACTGTTCAATATCAGCCTTACTACAGGATATGTGCCCAAAGAGTAGCGTACAGCAACAGTGGTCCCTCTCCATAAAGGTGGTGCCTCAACGGATCCTGGACACTATCGGCCCATAAGCCTGACTAGCTTGACCTGCAAAGCTATGGAAAGGATCATCATGGACCTCATAAATAAAGATATTGGGGACCTACAGAGACTGGATACTACCCAGTTCGGCTTTGTTAAGGGCAGATCCTGCCTCTTAAACCTGGTTGATTTCTTTGAAACAGTCACCAAGGCCATTGTGAGGGAAGGTGGTCCACACAGCCTATCTGGACCTCGCAAAAGCCTTCGATACAATACCCCACTCGGGCATTATAGATAAGCTCACCAGCTTAAATATAAACCCCTATGTCACTAGATGGATTGCAAACTGGCTCAAGGACAGAACCCACATGGTTAAAATTGCTGGAGCCATGTCAGACTCCAAACCAATTACAAGTGGTGTCCCACAAGGCTCAGACCTGGGACCTCTCTTGTTCGGTATATATTTCTCGGAGGCACAGGCCAACACGAAAGGACTGTGGCTGACCAAGTTCACAGATGACTGCAAACTGGGCGCCATAATCGACTCTCCAGCCGACACAAGCATCCTCCAAAGGGCCTCATAGAAACAGACAACTGGTGCCAGAGCCATGGCCTCAAGCTAAATGCCAAAAGTGTATAGTCATCCCTTTGGCAAAACAAAGTGCCCACAAATTACCACATAGGTGGTAATCCATTAAGTACAGAAGAAGTAATTAGGGACCTGGGGACCCAAGTTGATAGCAATCTCTCATTTGACAACCACGTGGCCAAAGTGGTTAGAAAAACATTTATATAGCCCACCTAATCATGAAGGGATTCACATCTAGATCAGGGAGGTCATCGTGCCTCTTTACTCATCCCTCATCAGGCCCATAATTGAGTACAATGTCCCTTTTGGGATGTACCTTACCAGACACCTGCAGCAACTGGAAAGACCCCAAAAGTACCTCACCAAGAGGATCAAAGGGCTCAAACAGATGCCATATGCTGCCGGTTAAAGAAACTCCAGCTCTTCTCAGTGGCATACCGCCTGTTCAGAGGCGATCTGTGCCTGACGTATAAAGCCATGTCCAACCCGAATTAATGGACATGCTGCACCTCAGAAAATCCAAATCCCATCGAGCTCACGCTGAGAGACTTGAACCTCAGCACTGAAATAAATAGGACATGCTGGAGGGACAGATTCATAACCCACAGGCTCCCTTCACTCTGGAATAAAATCCCAGTCCAGGTTAGGCAGAGTCCCTCATTGACTCTCTTCAAGAGGAATCTTGATGAGTAGATGGGAGATTGTAGGTTTACCCCGGGTATCACTTCTGTGTTACTGTTAGACAGAGGCACAGTATACTAACCTCGAAAAAGGGAATAGCAAAATAAATTTAAAATGGGTGGTGAAAGCCAAACACATTCTGGCTAGGCTTATAAATGCCCTAGGGCAGATAGCCTAGTATGAACCTATGAACCTATGAAAACACGTGCAGTGCTGTGCAGTTTGGTTGTAGGGGTAATGAGGGTTGGTGTGACAGAACATGTGCAGTACTGTGGGGTTTGGTTCTAGGGGTAATGAGAGTTGGTGTTACAGAGCATGTGCAGTGCTGTGAGGTTTGGTTCTAGGGGTAATGAGAGTTGGTGTGGCAGAGCATGTGCAGTGCTTTGGAGTTTGGTTGTAGGGGTAATGAGAGTTGGTGTTACAGACCATGTGCAGTGCTGTGGAGTTTGGTTCTAGGGGTAATGAGAGTTGGTGTTACAGAGCATGTGCAGTGCTGTGGGGTTTGGTTCTAGGGTAATGAGAGTTGGTGTGACAGAGCATGTGCAGTGCTGTGGAGTTTGGTTCTAGGGGTAATGAGAGTTGGTGTGACAGAGCATGTGCAGTGCTGTGGAGTTTGGTTCTAGGGGTAATGAGAGTTGGTGTGACAGAACACGTGCAGTGCTGTGCTGCGGAGTTTGGTTCTAGGGGTAATGAGAGTTGGTGTGACAGAGCATGTGCAGTGCTGTGGAGTTTGGTTCTAGGGGTAATGAGAGTTGGTGTGACAGAGCATGTGCAGTGCTGTGGAGTTTGGTTCTAGGGGTAATGAGAGTTGGTGTGACAGAGCATGTGCAGTGCTGTGGAGTTTGGTTCTAGGGGTAATGAGAGTTGGTGTGACAGAGCATGTGCAGTGCTGTGGAGTTTGGTTCTAGGGTAATGAGAGTTGGTGTGACAGAGCATGTGCAGTGCTGTGGGGTTTGGTTCTAGGGGTAATGAGAGTTGGTGTGACAGAGCATGTGCAGTGCTGTGGAGTTTGGTTCTAGGGGTAATGAGAGTTGGTGTGACAGAGCATGTGCAGTGCTGTGGAGTTTGGTTCTAGGGGTAATGAGAGTTGGTGTGACAGAGCATGTGCAGTGCTGTGGAGTTTGGTTCTAGGGGTAATGAGAGTTGGTGTGACAGAGCATGTGCAGTGCTGTGGAGTTTGGTTCTAGGGGTAATGAGAGTTGGTGTGACAGAGCATGTGCAGTGCTGTGGAGTTTGGTTCTAGGGGTAATGAGAGTTGGTGTGACAGAGCATGTGCAGTGCTGTGGAGTTTGGTTCTAGGGTAATGAGAGTTGGTGTGACAGAGCATGTGCAGTGCTGTGGAGTTTGGTTCTAGGGGTAATGAGAGTTGGTGTGACAGAGCATGTGCAGTGCTGTGGAGTTTGGTTCTAGGGGTAATGAGAGTTGGTGTGACAGAGCATGTGCAGTGCTGTGGAGTTTGGTTCTAGGGGTAATGAGAGTTGGTGTGACAGAGCATGTGCAGTGCTGTGGAGTTTGGTTCTAGGGGTAATGAGAGTTGGTGTGACAGAGCATGTGCAGTGCTGTGGAGTTTGGTTCTAGGGGTAATGAGAGTTGGTGTGACAGAGCATGTGCAGTGCTGTGGAGTTTGGTTCTAGGGGTAATGAGAGTTGGTGTGACAGAGCATGTGCAGTGCTGTGGAGTTTGGTTCTAGGGGTAATGAGAGTTGGTGTGACAGAGCATGTGCAGTGCTGTGGAGTTTGGTTCTAGGGTAATGAGAGTTGGTGTGACAGAGCATGTGCAGTGCTGTGGAGTTTGGTTCTAGGGGTAATGAGAGTTGGTGTGACAGAGCATGTGCAGTGCTGTGGAGTTTGGTTCTAGGGGTAATGAGAGTTGGTGTGACAGAGCATGTGCAGTGCTGTGGAGTTTGGTTCTAGGGGTAATGAGAGTTGGTGTGACAGAGCATGTGCAGTGCTGTGGAGTTTGGTTCTAGGGGTAATGAGAGTTGGTGTGACAGAGCATGTGCAGTGCTGTGGAGTTTGGTTCTATGGGTAATGAGAGTTGGTGTGACAGAGCATGTGCAGTGCTGTGGAGTTTGGTTCTAGGGTAATGAGAGTTTGTGTGACAGAGCATGTGCAGTGCTGTGGAGTTTGGTTCTAGGGGTAATGAGAGTTGGTGTGACAGAGCATGTGAAGTGCTGTGGAGTTTGGTTCTAGGGTAATGAGAGTTGGTGTGACAGAGCATGTGCAGTGCTGTGGAGTTTGGTTCTAGGGGTAATGAGAGTTGGTGTGACAGAGCATGTGCAGTGCTGTGGAGTTTGGTTCTGGGAGTAATGAGAGTTGGTGTGACAGAGCATGTGCAGTGCTGTGGAGTTTGGTTCTGGGGGTAATGAGAGTTGGTGTGACAGAGCATGTGCAGTGCTGTGGAGTTTGGTTCTAGGGTAATGAGAGTTGGTGTGACAGAGCATGTGCAGTGCTGTGGAGTTTGGTTCTAGCGGTAACGAGAGTTGGTGTGACAGAGCATGTGCAGTGCTGTGGAGTTTGGTACTAGGGGTAATGAGAGTTGGTGTGACAGAGCATGTGCAGTGCTGTGGAGTTTGGTACTAGGGCTAATGAGAGTTAGTGTGACAGAGCATATGCAGTGCTGTGGAGTTTGGTTCTGGGGTAATGAGAGTTGGTGTGACAGAGCATGTGTAGTGCTGTGGAGTTTGAGTCTAGGGGTAATGAGAGTTGGTGTGACAGAGCATGTGCAGTGCTGTGGAGTTTGGTACTATGTGTAATGAGAGTTAGTTTGACAGAGCATATACAGTGCTGTGGAGTTTGGTTCTGGGGTAATGAGAGTTGGCGTGACAGAGCATGTGTAGTGCTGTGGGGTTTGGTTCTCAGGGTAATGAGAGTTGGTGTGACAGAGCATGTGCAGTGCTGTGGGTTTGGTTCTAGGGGTAATGAGAGTTGGTGTGACAAAGCATGTGCAGTGCTGTGGAGTTTGGTTCTAGGGGTAATGAGAGTTGGTGTGACAGAGCATGTGCAGTGCTGTGGAGTTTGGTTCTAGGGGTAATGAGAGTTGGTGTGACAGAGCATGTGCAGTGCTGTGTTGTTTGGTTCTAGGGGTAATGAGAGTTGGTGTGACAGAGCATGTGCAGTGCTGTGGAGTTTGGTTCTAGGGGTAATGAGAGTTGGTGTGACAGAGCATGTGCAGTGCTGTGGAGTTTGGTTCTAGGGGTAATGAGAGTTGGTGTGACAGAGCATGTGCAGTGCTGTGGAGTTTGGTTCTAGGGTAATGAGAGTTGGTGTGACAGATCATGTGCAGGGCTGTGGGGTTTATTTCTAGGGGTAATGAGAGTTGGTGTGACAGAGCATGTGCAGTGCTGTGGAGTTTGGTTCTAGGGTAATGAGAGTTGGTGTGACAGAGCATGTGCAGTGCTGTGGAGTTTGGTTCTAGGGGTAATGAGAGTTGGTGTGACAGAGCATGTGCAGTTCTTTGGAGTTTGGTTCTAGGGGAGATGAGAGTTGGTGTGACAGAGCATGTGCAGTACTGTGGAGTTTGGTTCTAAGGGTAATGAGAGTTGGTGTGACAGAGCATGTGTAGTGATGTGTAGTCTGGTTCTAGGGGTAATGAGAGTTGGTGTGACAGAGCATGTGCAGTGCTGTGGGGTTTAGTTCTAGGGGTAATGAGAGTTGGTGTGACAGAGCATGTGCAGTGCTGTGGAGTTTGGTTCTAGGGGTAATGAGAGTTGGTGTGACAGAGCATGTGCAGTGCTGTGGAGTTTGGTTCTAGGGGTAATGAGAGTTGGTGTGACAGAGCATGTGCAGTGCTGTGGAGTTTGGTTCTAGGGGTAATGAGAGTTGGTGTGACAGAGCATGTGCAGTGCTGTGGAGTTTGGTTCTAGGGGTAATGAGAGTTGGTGTGACAGAGCATGTGCAGTGCTGTGGAGTTTGGTTCTAGGGGTAATGAGAGTTGGTGTGACAGAGCATGTGCAGTGCTGTGGAGTTTGGTTCTAGGGGTAATGAGAGTTGGTGTGACAGAGCATGTGCAGTGCTGTGGAGTTTGGTTCTAGGGTAATGAGAGTTGGTGTGACAGAGCATGTGCAGTGCTGTGGAGTTTGGTTCTAGGGGTAATGAGAGTTGGTGTGACAGAGCATGTGCAGTGCTGTGGAGTTTGGTTCTAGGGGTAATGAGAGTTGGTGTGACAGAGCATGTGCAGTGCTGTGGGGTTTGGTTCTAGGGGTAATGAGAGTTGGTGTGACAGAGCATGTGCAGTGCTGTGGAGTTTGGTTCTAGGGGTAATGAGAGTTGGTGTGACAGAGCATGTGCAGTGCTGTGGAGTTTGGTTCTAGGGGTAATGAGAGTTGGTGTGACAGAGCATGTGCAGTGCTGTGGAGTTTGGTTCTAGGGGTAATGAGAGTTGGTGTGACAGAGCATGTGCAGTGCTGTGGACTTTGGTTCTAGTGGGTAATGAGAGTTGGTGTGACAGAGCATGTGCAGTGCTGTGGAGTTTGGTTCTAGGGGTAATGAGAGTTGGTGTGACAGAGCATGTGCAGTGCTGTGGAGTTTGGTTCTAGGGGTAATGAGAGTAGGTGTGACAGAGCATGTGCAGTGCTGTGGAGTTTGGTTCTGGGGTAATGAGAGTTGGTGTGACAGAGCATGTGCAGTGCTGTGGAGTTTGGTTCTAGGGGTAATGAGAGTTGGTGTGACAGAGCATGTGTAGTGCTGTGGGGTTTGGTTCTAGGGGTAATGAGAGTTGGTGTGACAGAGCATGTGCACTGCTGTGGTGGTTGGTACTAGGGGTAATGAGAGTTGGTGTGACAGAGCATGTGCAGTGCTGTGGAGTTTGGTACTAGGGGTAATGAGAGTTAGTGTGACAGAGCATATGCAGTGCTGTGGAGTTTGGTTCTGGGGTAATGAGAGTTGGTGTGACAGAGCATGTGTAGTGCTGTGGGGTTTGGTTCTCAGGGTAATGAGAGTTGGTGTGACAGAGCATGTGCAGTGCTGTGGGTTTGGTTCTAGGGGTAATGAGAGTTGGTGTGACAAAGCATGTGCAGTGCTGTAAGGTTTGGTTCCAGAGGTAATGAGAGTTGGTGTGACAGAGCATGTGCAGTGCTGTGGAGTTTGGTTCTAGGGGTAATGAGAGTCAGTGTGACAGAGCATGTACCCTGCTGTGGAGTTTGGTTCTGGGGGTAATGAGAGTTGGTGTGACAGAGCATGTGCAGTGCTGTGGAGTTTGGTTCTAGGGGTAATGAGAGTTGGTGTGACAGAGCATGTGCAGTGCTGTGGAGTTTGGTTCTAGGGGTAATGAGAGTTGGTGTGACAGAGCATGTGCAGTGCTGTGGAGTTTGGTTCTAGGGGTAATGAGAGTTGATGTGACAGAGCATGTGCAGTGCTGTGGAGTTCGGTTCTAGTGGTAATGAGAGTTGGTGAGACAGAGCATTTGTAGTGCTTTTGAGTTTGTTTGTAGGGGTAATGAGAGTTGGTGTTACAGAGCATGTGCAGTGCTGTGGAGTTTGGTTGTAGGGGTAAAGGGAGTTGGTGTGACAGAGCATATGCAGTGCTGTGGGGTTTGGTTCTAGTTTTAATAAGAGTTGGTGTGACAGAGCATGTGCAGTGCTGTGGATTTTGGTTCTATGGATAATGAGAGTGAGTGTGACATAGCATGTGCAGTGCTGTGAATTTTGGTTCTAGGGTAATGACAGTTGGTGTGACAGAGCATGTGCATTGCTGTGGAATTTGCTTTTAGGGGTAATGAGAGTTGGTGTGACAGAGCATGTGCAGTGCTGTGGAGTTTGGTTCTAGGGGTAATGAGAGTTGGTGTGACAGAGCATGTGCAGTGCTGTGGAGTTTGGTTCTAGGGGTAATGAGAGTTGGTGTGACAGAGCATGTGCAGCACTGTGGGGTTTTGTTCTAGGGGTAATGAGAGTTGGTGTGACAGAGCATGTGCAGTGCTGTGGAGTTTGGTTCTAGGGCTAAAGAGAGTTGGTGTGACAGAGCATGTGCAGTGCTGTGGAGTTTGGTTCTAGGGGTAATGAGAGTTGGTGTGACAGAGCATGTGCAGTGCTGTGGAGTTTGGTTCTAGGGGTAATGAGAGTTGGTGTGACAGAGCATGTGCAGTGCTGTGGAGTTTGGTTCTAGGGGTAATGAGAGTTGGTGTGACAGAGCATGTGCAGTGCTGTGGAGTTTGGTTCTAGGGGTAATGAGAGTTGGTGTGACAGAGCATGTGCAGTGCTGTGGAGTTTGGTTCTAGGGGTAATGAGAGTTGGTGTGACAGAGCATGTGCAGTGCTGTGGAGTTTGGTTCTAGGGGTAATGAGAGTTGGTGTGACAGAGCATGTGCAGTGCTGTGGAGTTTGGTTCTAGGGGTAATGAGAGTTGGTGTGACAGAGCATGTGCAGTGCTGTGGGGTTTGGTTCTAGGGGTAATGAGAGTTGGTGTGACAGAGCATGTGCAGTGCTGTGGAGTTTGGTTCTAGGGGTAATGAGAGTTGGTGTGACAGAGCATGTGCAGTGCTGTGGAGTTTGGTTCTAGGGGTAATGAGAGTTGGTGTGACAGAGCATGTGCAGTGCTGTGGAGTTTGGTTCTAGGGGTAATGAGAGTTGGTGTGACAGAGCATGTGCAGTGCTGTGGGGTTTGGTTCTAGGGGTAATGAGAGTTGGTGTGACAGAGCATGTGCAGTGCTGTGGAGTTTGGTTCTAGGGGTAATGAGAGTTGGTGTGACAGAGCATGTGCAGTGCTGTGGAGTTTGGTTCTAGGGGTAATGAGAGTTGGTGTGACAGAGCATGTGCAGTGCTGTGGAGTTTGGTTCTAGGGGTAATGAGAGTTGGTGTGACAGAGCATGTGCAGTGCTGTGGAGTTTGGTTCTAGGGGTAATGAGAGTTGGTGTGACAGAGCATGTGCAGTGCTGTGGAGTTTGGTTCTAGGGGTAATGAGAGTTGGTGTGACAGAGCATGTGCAGTGCTGTGGGGTTTGGTTCTAGGGGTAATGAGAGTTGGTGTGACAGAGCATGTGCAGTGCTGTGGAGTTTGGTTCTAGGGGTAATGAGAGTTGGTGTGACAGAGCATGTGCAGTGCTGTGGAGTTTGGTTCTAGGGGTAATGAGAGTTGGTGTGACAGAGCATGTGCAGTGCTGTGGGGTTTGGTTCTAGGGGTAATGAGAGTTGGTGTGACAGAGCATGTGCAGTGCTGTGGGGTTTGGTTCTAGGGGTAATGAGAGTTGGTGTGACAGAGCATGTGCAGTGCTGTGGAGTTTGGTTCTAGGGGTAATGAGAGTTGGTGTGACAGAGCATGTGCAGTGCTGTGGAGTTTGGTACTAGGGGTAATGAGAGTTGGTGTGACAGAGCATGTGCAGTGCTGTGAAGTTTTGTTCTAGGGGTAATGATAGTTGGTGTGACAGAGCATGTGCAGTGTTGTGGAGTTTGGTTCTAGTGGTAATGAGAGATGGTGTGACAGAGCATGTGCAGTGCTGTGGAGTTTGGTTCTAGGGGTAATGAGAGTTGGTGTGACAGAGCATGTGCAGTGCTGTGGAGTTTGGTTCTAGGGGTAATGAGAGTTGGTGTGACAGAGCATGTGCAGTGCTGTGGAGTTTGGTTCTACGGTAATGGGTGTAGGTGCGACAGAGCATGTGCAGTGCTGTGAAGTTTGGTTCTAGGGGTAATGACACTTGGTGTGACAGAGCATGTGCAGTGCTGTGGGGATTGGTTATAGGGGGTAATAAGAGTTGGTGTGATAGAGCATGTGCAGTGCTGTGGAGTTTGGTTCTAGGGGTAATGAGAGTTGGTGTGACAGTGCATGTGTAGTGCTGTGGAGTTTGGTTCTAGGGGTAATGAGAGTTGGTGTGACAGTACATGTGCAGTGTTTTGGAGTTTGTTTCTAAGGGTAATGAGAGTTGGTGTGACAGAGCATGTGCCGTGCTGTGGAGTTTGGTTCTAGGGGTAGTGACATTTGGTGTGACAGAGCATGTGCAGTGCTCTGGAGATTGGTTCTAGGGGTAATGAGAGTTGGTGTGACAGAGCATGTGCAGTGCTGTGGAGTTTGGTTCTAGGGGTAATGACACATGGTGTGACAGAGCATGTGCAGTGCTGTGGATTTTGGTTCTAGGGTAATGAGAATTGGTTTGACAGAGCATGTGCAGTGCTGTGGAGTTTGGTTCTAGGGTAATGAGAGTTGGTGTGACAGAGCATGTGCAGTGCTGTGGAGTTTGGTTCTAGGGTAATGAGAGTTGGTGTGACAGAGCATGTGCAGTGCTGTGGAGTTTGGTTCTAGGGTAATGAGAGTTGATGTGACAGAGCATGTGCAGTGCTGTTGAGTTTGGTTCTAGGGGTAATGAGAGTTGGTGTGACAGAGCATGTGCAGTGCTGTGGGGTTTGGTTCTAGGGGTAATGAGAGTTGGTGTGACAGAGCATGTGCAGTGCTGTGGAGTTTGGTTCTAGGGGTAAGGAGAGTTGGTGTAACAGAGCATGTGCAGTTCTGAGGAGTTCAGTTCTAGGGGTAATGATAGTTGGTGTGACAGAGCATGTGCAGTGCTGTGGACTTTGATTCTAGGGTAATGAGAGTTGGTGTGACAGAGCATGTGAGGTGCAGTGGAGATTGGTTCTAGGGGTAATGAGAGTTGGTGTGACAGAGCATGTGCAGTGCTGTGGAGTTTGGTTCTAGGGGTAATGAGAGTTGGTGTGACAGAGCATGTGCAGTGCTGTGGAGTTTGGTTCTAGGGGTAATGAGAGTTGGTGTGACAGAGCATGTGCAGTGCTATGGCGTTTGGTTCTAGGGGTAATGAGAGTTGGTGTGACAAAGCAAGTGCAGTGCTGTGGAGTTTGGTTCTAGGGGTAATGAGAGTTGGTATGACAGAGCATGTGCAGTGCTGTGGCGTTTGGTTCTAGGGGTAATGAGAGTTGGTGTGACAGAGCATGTGCAGTGCTGTGGAGTTTGGTTCTAGGGGTAATGAGAGTTGGTGTGACAGAGCATGTGCAGTGCTGTGGAGTTTGGTTCTAGGGGTAATGAGAGTTGGTGTGACAGAGCATGTGCAGTGCTGTGGAGTTTGGTTCTAGGGGTAATGAGAGTTGGTGTGACAGAGCATGTGCAGTGCTGTGGAGTTTGGTTCTAGGGTAATGAGAGTTGGTGTGACAGAGCGTGTGCAGTGCTGTGGAGTTTGGTTCTAGGGTAATGAGAGTTGGTGTGACAGAGCATGCACAGTGCTGTGGAGTTTGGCTCTAGGGTAATGAGAGTTGGTGTGACAGAGCGTGTGCAGTGCTGTGGAGTTTGGTTCTGAAGGTAATGAGAGTTGGTGTGACAGAGCATGTGCAGTGCTGTGGAGTTTGGTTCTAGGGGTAATGAGAGTTGGTGTGTCAGAGCATGTGCAGTGCTGTGGAGTTTGGTTTAGGGGTAATGAGAGTTGGCGTGACAGAGCATGTGCAGTGCTGTGGAGTTTGGTTCTAGGGGTAATGAGAGTTGGTGTGACAGAGCATGTGCAGTGCTGTGGAGTTTGGTTCTAGGGTAATGAGAGTTGGTGTGACAGAGCATGTGCAGTGCTGTGGAGTTTGGTTCTAGGGTAATGAGAGTTGGTGTGACAGAGCATGTGCAGTGCTGTGGAGTTTGGTTCTAGGGGGTAATAAGAGTTGGTGTGACAGAGCATGTGCAGTGCTGTGGAGTTTGGTTTTAGGGGTAATGAGAGTTGGTGTGACAGAGCATGTGCAGTGCTGTGGAGTTTGGTTCTAGGGTAATGAGAGTTGGTGTGACAGAGCATGTACAGTGCTGTGGAGTTTGGTTCTAGGGGTAATGAGAGTTGATGTGACAGAGCATGTGCAGTGCTGTGGAGTTTGCTTCTAGGGGTAATGAAAGTTGCTGTGACAGAGCATGTGCAGTGCTGTGGAGTTTGGTTCCAGGGGGTAATGAGAGTTGGTGTGACAGAGCATGTGCAGTGCTGTGGAGTTTGGTTCTATGGGTAATGAGAGTTGGTGTGACAGAGCATGTGCAGTGCTGTGGAGTTTGGTTCTAGGGGTAATGAGAGTTGGTGTGACAGAGCATGTGCAGTGCTGTGGAGTTTGGTTCTAGGGGTAATGAGAGTTGGTGTGACAGAGCATGTGCAGTGCTGTGGAGTTTGGTTCATGGATAATGAGAGTTGGTGTGACAGAGCATGTGCAGTGCTGTGGAGTTTGGTTCTAGGGGTAATGAGAGTTGGTGTGACAGAGCATGTGCAGTGCTGTGGGGTTTGGTTCTAGGGTAATGAGAGTTGGTGTGACAGAGCATGTGCAGTGCTGTGGAGTTTGGTTCTAGGGGTAATGAGAGTTGGTGTGACAGAGCATGTGCAGTGCTGTGGGTTTGGTTCTAGGGGTAATGAGAGTTGGTGTGACAGAGCATGTGCAGTGCTGTGGAGTTTGGTTCTAGGGGTAATGAGAGTTGGTGTGACAGAGCATGTGCAGTGCTGTGGAGTTTGGTACTAGGGGTAATGAGAGTTGGTGTGACAGAGCATGTGCAGTGCTGTGGAGTTTGGTATTAGGGGTAATGAGAGTTGGTGTGACAGAGCATGTGCAGTGCTGTGGAGTTTGGTTCTAGGGGTAATGAGAGTTAGTGTGACAGAGCATATGCAGTGCTGTGGAGTTTGGTTCTGGGGTAATGAGTGTTGGTGTGACAGAGCATGTGCAGTGCTTTGGGTTTGGTTCTGGGGGTAATGAGAGTTGGTGTGACAGAGCATGTGCAGTGCTGTGGAGTTTGGTTCTAGGGGTAATGAGAGTTGGTGTGACAGAGCATGTGCAGTGCTGTGGAGTTTGGTTCTAGGGGTAATGAGAGTTGGTTTGACAGAGCATGTGCAGTGCTGTGGAGTTTGGTTCTACGGGTAATGAGAGTTGGTGTGACAGAGCATGTACAGTGCTGTAGAGTTTGGTTCTGGGGGTAATGAGAGTTGGTGTGACAGAGCATGTGCAGTGCTGTGGGGTTTGGTACTAGGGGTAATGAGAGTTGGTGTGACAGAGCATATGCAGAGATGTGGAGTTTGGTTCTAGAGGTAATGAGAGTTGGTGTGACAAAGCATGTGCAGTGCTGTGGAGTTTGGTTCTGGAGGTAATGAGAGTTGGTGTGACAGAGCATGTGCAGTGCTGTGGAGTTTGGTTCTGGGGGTAATGAGAGTTGGTGTGACAAAGCATGTGCAATGCTGTGGAGTTTGGTTCTAGAGTAATGAGAGTTGGTATAAGCAAGCATGTGCAATGCTATGGAGTTTGCTTCTAGGGGTAATGAGAGTTGGTGTGCAGTGCTGTGGAGTTTGGTTCTAGAGGTAATGAGAGTTGGTGTGACAGAGCATGTGCAGTGCTGTGGGGTTTGGTTCTAGGGGTAATGAGAGTTGGTGTGACAGAGCATGTGCAGTGCTGTGGAGTTTGGTTCTAGGGGTAATGAGAGTTGGTGTGACAGAGCATGTGCAGTGCTATGGAGTTTGGTTCTACAGGTAATGAGAGATGGTGTGACAGAACATGTGCAGTGCTGTAGAATTTTGTTCTAGGGTAATGAGAGTTGGTGTGACAGAGCATGTGCTGTGCTGTGGAGTTTGGTTCTTGGGGTAATGAGAGTTGGTGTGACAGAGCATGTGCAGTGCTGTGGAGTTTGGTTCTAGGGTAATGAGAGTTGGTGTGACAGAGCATGTGCTGTGCTGTGGAGTTTGGTTCTAGGGGTAATGAGAGTTGGTGTGACAGAGCATGTGCAGTGCTGTGGAGTTTGGTTCTAGGGGTAATGAGAGTTGGTGTGACAGAGCATGTGCAGTGCTGTGGAGATTGGTTTTAGTGGTAATGAGAGTTGGTGTGACAGACCATGTGCAGTGCTGTGGAGTTTGGTTCTAGGGGTAAAGAGAGTTGGTGTAACAGAGCATGTGCAGTGCTGTGGAGTTTGGTTCTAGGGGTAATGAGAGTTGGTGTGACAGAGCATGTGCAGTGCTGTGGGGTTTGGTTCTAGGGGTAATGAGAGTTGGTGTGACAGAGCATGTGCAGTGCTGTGGAGTTTGGTTCTAGGGGTAATGAGAGTTGGTGTGACAGAGCATGTGCAGTGCTGTGGAGTTTGGTTCTAGGGGTAATGAGAGTTGGTGTGACAGAGCATGTGCAGTGCTGTGGGGTTTGGTTCTAGGGGTAATGAGAGTTGGTGTGACAGAGCATGTGCAGTGCTGTGGAGTTTGGTTCTAGGGGTAATGAGAGTTGGTGTGACAGAGCATGTGCAGTGCTGTGGAGTTTGGTTCTAGGGGTAATGAGAGTTGGTGTGACAGAGCATGTGCAGTGCTGTGGGGTTTGGTTCTAGGGTAATGAGAGTTGGTGTGACAGAGCATGTGCAGTGCTGTGGAGTTTGGTTCTAGGGTAATGAGAGTTGGTGTGACAGAGCATGTGCAGTGCTGTAGAGTTTGGTTCTAGGGGTAATGAGAGTTGGTGTGACAGAGCATGTGCAGTGCTACGGAGTTTGGTTCTAGGGGTAATGAGAGTTGGTGTGACAGAGCATGTGCAGTGCTGTGGAGTTTGGTTCTAGGGTAATGAGAGTTGGTGTGACAGAGCATGTGCAGTGCTGTGGTGTTTGGTTCTAGGGGTAATGAGAGTTGGTGTGACAGAGCATGTGCAGTGCTGTGGAGTTTGTTTCTAGGGTAATGAGAGTTGGTGTGACAGAGCATGTGCAGTGCTGTGGAGTTTGGTTCTAGGGGTAATGAGAGTTGGTGTGACAGAGCATGTGCAGTGCTGTGGAGTTTGGTTCTAGGGGTAATGAGAGTTGGTGTGACAGAGCATGTGCAGTGCTGTGGAGTTTGGTTCTAGGGGTAATGAGAGTTGGTGTGACAGAGCATGTGCAGCGCTTTGGAGTTTGGTTCTAGGGGTAATGAGAGTTGGTGTGACAGAGCATGTGCAGTGCTGTGGAGTTTGGTTCTAGGGGTAATGAGAGTTGGTGTGACAGAGCATGTGCAGTGCTGTGGGGTTTGGTTCTAGGGTAATGAGAGTTGGTGTGACAGAGCATGTGCAGTGCTGTGGAGTTTGGTTCTAGGGGTAATGAGAGTTGGTGTGACAGAGCATGTGCAGTGCTGTGGAGTTTGGTTCTAGGGGTAATGAGAGTTGGTGTGACAGAGCATGTGCAGTGCTGTGGGGTTTGGTTCTAGGGGTAATGAGAGTTGGTGTGACAGAGCATGTGCAGTGCTGTGGAGTTTGGTTCTAGGGGTAATGAGAGTTGGTGTGACAGAGCATGTGCAGTGCTGTGGAGTTTGGTTCTAGGGGGTAATGAGAGTTGGTGTGACAGAGCATGTGCAGTGCTGTGGAGTTTGGTTCTAGGGGTAATGAGAGTTGGTGTGACAGACATGGCAGTGCTGTGGGGTTTGGTTCTAGGGTAATGAGAGTTGGTGTGACAGAGCATGTGCAGTGCTGTGGAGTTTGGTTCTAGGGTAATGAGAGTTGGTGTGACAGAGCATGTGCCGTGCTGTGGAGTTTGGTTCTAGGGGTAATGAGAGTTGGTGTGACAGAGCATGTGCAGTGCTGTGGAGTTTGGTTCTAGGGGTAATGAGAGTTGGTGTGACAGAGCATGTGCAGTGCTGTGGAGTTTGGTTCTAGGGGTAATGAGAGTTGGTGTGACAGAGCATGTGCAGTGCTGTGGGGTTTGGTTCTAGGGGTAATGAGAGTTGGTGTGACAGAGCATGTGCAGTGCTGTGGAGTTTGGTTCTAGAGGTAATGAGAGTTGGTGTGACAGAGCATGTGCAGTGCTGTGGAGTTTGGTTCTAGGGGTAATGAGAGTTGGTGTGACAGACATGGCAGTGCTGTGGGGTTTGGTTCTAGGGTAATGAGAGTTGGTGTGACAGAGCATGTGCAGTGTTGTGGGGTTTGGTTCTAGGGGTAATGAGAGTTGGTGTGACAGAGTATGTGCAGTGCTGTGGAGTTTGGTTCTAGGGTAATGAGAGTTGGTGTGACAGTGCATGTGCAGTGCTGTGGAGTTTGGTTCAATGTGTTTTGAGAGTTGGTGTAACAATGCATGTGCAGTGCTGTGGAGTTTAGTTCTTGGGGTAATGAGATTTATTGTGACAGAGCATGTGCAGTGCTGTGGAGTTTGGTTCTAGGGTAATGAGAGTTGGTGTGACAGAGCATGTTCAGTGCTGTGAGGTTTGGTTCTAGGGGTAATGATAGTGTGACAGAGCATGTGCAGTGCTGTGGAGTTTGGTTCTGGGGTAATGAGAGTTGGTGTGACAGAGCATGTGCAGTGCTGTGGGGTTTGGTTCTAGGGGTAATGAGAGTTGGTGTGACAGAGCATGTGCAGTGCTGTGGAGTTTGGTACTAGGGGTAATGAGAGTTGGTGTGACAGAGCATGTGCAGTGCTGTGGAGTTTGGTACTAGGGGTAATGAGAGTTGGTGTGACAGAGCATGTGCAGTGCTGTGGAGTTTGGTTCTAGGGGTAATGAGAGTTGGTGTGACAGAGCATGTGTAGTGCTGTGGGGTTTGGTTCTCAGGGTAATGAGAGTTGGTGTGACAGAGCATGTGCAGTGCTGTGGGTTTGGTTCTAGGGGTAATGAGAGTTGGTGTGACAAAGCATGTGCAGTGCTGTGAGGTTTGGTTCCAGAGGTAATGAGAGTTGGTGTGACAGAGCATGTGCAGTGCTGTGGAGTTTGGTTCTAGGGGTAATGAGAGTCGGTGTGACAGAGCATGTACCCTGCTGTGGAGTTTGGTTCTGGGATAATGAGAGTTGGTGTGACAGAGCATGTGATGTGCTGTGGAATTTGGTTCTGGGGGTAATGAGAGTTGGTGTGACAGAGCATGTGCAGTGCTGTGGGGTTTGGTTCTAGGGGTAATGAGAGTTGGTGTGACAGAGCATGTGCAGTGCTGTGGAGTTTGGTTCTAGGGTAATGAGAGTTGGTGTGACAGAGCATGTGCAGTGCTGTGGAGTTTGGTTCTAGGGTAATGAGAGTTGGTGTGACAGAGCATGTGCAGTGCTGTGGAGTTTGGTTCTAGGGGTAATGAGAGTTGGTGTGACAGAGCATGTGCAGTGCTGTGGAGTTTGGTTCTAGGGGTAATGAGAGTTGGTGTGACAGAGCATGTGCAGTGCTGTGGAGTTTGGTTCTAGGGTAATGAGAGTTGGTGTGACAGAGCATGTGCAGTTCTATGGATTTTGGTTCTAGGTGTAATGATAGTTGGTGTGACAGAGCATGTGCAGTGCTGTGGACTTTGATTCTAGGGTAATGAGAGTTGGTGTGACAGAGCATGTGAGGTGCAGTGGAGTTTGGTTCTAGAGGTAATGACATTTGGTGTGACAGAGCATGTGCAGTGGTGTGGAGTTTGTTTCTAGGAGTAATGAGAGTTGATGAGACAGAGCATATGCAGTGCTGTGGAGTTTGGTTCTAGGGGTAATGAGAGTTGGTGTGACAGAGCATGTGCAGTGCTGTGGAGTTTGGTTCTAGGGGTAATGAGAGTTGGTGTGACAGAGCATGTGCAGTGCTGTGGAGTTTGGTTCTAGGGGTAATGAGAGTTGGTGTGACAGAGCATGTGCAGTGCTCTGGAGTTTGGTTCTAGGGGTAATGAGAGTTGGTGTGACAGAGCATGTGCAGTGCTGTGGAGTTTGGTTCTAGGGGTAATGAGAGTTGGTGTGACAGAGCATGTGCAGTGCTGTGGAGTTTGGTTCTAGGGTAATGAGAGTTGGTTTGACAGAGCATGTGCAGTGCTGTGGAGTTTGGTTCTAGGGTAATGAGAGTTGGTGTGACAGAGCATGTGCAGTGCTGTGGGTTTGGTTCTAGGGTAATGAGAGTTGGTGTGACAGAGCATGTGCAGTGCTGTTGAGTTTGGTTCTAGGGTAATGAGAGTTGGTGTGACAGAGCATGTGCAGTGCAGTGCTGTGGTCTGGTTCTAGGGGTAATGAGAGTTGGTGTGACAGAGCATGTGCAGTGCTGTGGAGTTTGGTTCTAGGGGTAATGAGAGTTGGTGTGACAGAGCATGTGCAGTGCTGTGGAGTTTGGTACTAGGGGTAATGAGAGTTGGTGTGACAGAGCATGTGCAGTGCTGTGGAGTTTGGTTCTGGGGTAATGAGAGTTGGCGTGACAGAGCATGTGTAGTGCTGTGGGGTTTGGTTCTCAGGGTAATGAGAGTTGGTGTGACAGAGCATGTGCAGTGCTGTGGGTTTGGTTCTAGGGGTAATGAGAGTTGGTGTGACAAAGCATGTGCAGTGCTGTGGAGTTTGGTTCTAGGGGTAATGAGAGTTGGTGTGACAGAGCATGTGCAGTGCTGTGGAGTTTGGTTCTAGGGGTAATGAGAGTTGGTGTGACAGAGCATGTGCAGTGCTGTGGAGTTTGGTTCTAGGGGTAATGAGAGTCAGTGTGACAGAGCATGTACCCTGCTGTGGAGTTTGTTTCTGGGATAATGAGAGTTGGTGTGACAGAGCATGTGATGTGCTGTGGAGTTTGGTTCTAGGGGTAATGAGAGTTGGTGTGACAGAGCATGTGCAGTGCTGTGGAGTTTGGTTCTAGGGGTAATGAGAGTTAGTGTGACAGAGCATGTGCAGTGCTGTGGAGTTTGGTTCTAGGGGTAATGAGAGTTGGTGTGACAGAGCATGTGCAGTGCTGTGGAGTTTGGTTCTAGGGGTAATGAGAGTTGGTGTGACAGAGCATGTGCAGTGCTGTGGAGTTTGGTTCTAGGGGTAATGAGAGTTGGTGTGACAGAGCATGTGCAGTGCTGTGGAGTTTGGTTCTAGGGGTAATGAGAGTTGGTGTGACAGAGCATGTGCAGTGCTGTGGAGTTTGGTTCTAGGAGTAATGAGAGTTGGTGTGACAGAGCATGTGCAGTGCTGTGGAGTTTGGTTCTAGGGGTAATGAGAGTTGGTGTGACAGAGCATGTGCAGTGCTGTGGAGTTTGGTTCTAGGGTAATGAGAGTTGGTGTGACAGAGCATGTGCAGTGCTGTGGAGTTTGGTTCTAGGTGTAATGAGAGTTGGTGTGACAGAGCATGTGCAGTGCTGTGGAGTTTGGTTCTATTGGTAATGAGAGTTGGTGTGACAGAGCATGTTCAGTGCTGTGGAGATTGGTTCTAGGGTAATGAGAGTTGGTGTGACAGAGCATGTGCAGTGCTGTGAATTTTGGTTCTAGGGTAATGAGAGTTGGTGTGACAGAGCATGTGCAGTGCTGTGGAGTTTGTTTCTAGGGGTAATGAGAGTTGGTGTGACTTAGCATGTGCAGTGCTGTGGAGTTTGGTTCTAGGGGGTAATAAGTGTTGGTCTGACAGTGCATGTGCAGTGCTGTCGAGTTTGGTTCTAGGGTAATGAGAGTTGGTGTGACAGAGCATGTGCAGTGCTGTGGAGTTTGGTTCTAGGGGTAATGAGAGTTGGTGTGACAGAGCATGTGCAGTGCTGTGGAGTTTGGTTCTAGGGGTAATGAGAGTTGGTGTGACAGAGCATGTGCAGTGCTGTGGAGTTTGGTTCTAGGGTAATGAGAGTTGGTGTGACAGAGCATGTGCAGTGCTGTGGAGTTTGGTTCTAGGGGTAATGAGAGTTGGTGTGACAGAGCATGTGCAGTGCTGTGGGGTTTGGTTCTAGGGGTAATGAGAGTTGGTGTGACAGAGCATGTGCAGTGCTGTGGAGTTTGGTTCTAGGGGTAATGAGAGTTGGTGTGACAGAGCATGTGCAGTGCTGTGGAGTTTGGTTCTAGGGGTAATGAGAGTTGGTGTGACAGAGCATGTGCAGTGCTGTGGAGTTTGGTTCTAGGGGTAATGAGAGTTGGTGTGACAGAGCATGTGCAGTGCTGTGGAGTTTGGTTCTAGGGGTAATGAGAGTTGGTGTGACAGAGCATGTGCAGTGCTGTGGAGTTTGGTTCTAGGGGTAATGAGAGTTGGTGTGACAGAGCATGTGCAGTGCTGTGGAGTTTGGTTCTAGGGGTAATGAGAGTTGGTGTGACAGAGCATGTGCAGTGCTGTGGAGTTTGGTTCTAGGGGTAATGAGAGTTGGTGTGACAGAGCATGTGATGTGCTGTGGAATTTGGTTCTGGCGGTAATGAGAGTTGATGTGACAGAGCATGTGCAGTGCTGTGGGGTTTGGTTCTAGGGGTAATGAGAGTTGGTGTGACAGAGCATGTGCAGTGCTGTGGGTTTGGTTCTAGAGGAAATGAGAGTTGGTGTGGCAGAGCATGTGCAGTGCTGTGGAGTTTGGTACTAGGGGTAATGAGAGTTGGTGTGACAGAGCATGTGCAGTGCTGTGGAGTTTGGTTCTGGTGTAATGAGAGTTGGTGTGACAGAGCATGTGCAGTGCTGTGGAGTTTGGTACTAGGGGTAATGAGAGTTGGTGTGACAGAGCATGTGCAGTGCTGTGGAGTTTGGTTCTGGGGTAATGAGAGTTGGTGTGACAGAGCATGTGCAGTGCTGTGGAGTTTGGTTCTAGGGGTAATGAGAGTTGGTGTGACAGAGCATGTGCAGTGCTGTGGAGTTTGGTTCTAGGGGTAATGAGAGTTGGTGTGACAGAGCATGTGCAGTGCTGTGGAGTTAGGTTTTAAGGGTAATGAGAGTTGGTGTGACAGAGCATGTGCAGTGCTGTGGAGTTTGGTTCTGGGGTAATGAGAGTTGGTGTGACAGAGCATGTGCAGTGCTGTGGAGTTTGGTTCTAGGGGTAATGAGAGTTGGTGTGACAGAGCATGTGCAGTGCTGTGGAGTTTGGTTCTAGGGGTAATGAGAGTTGGTGTGACAGAGCATGTGCAGTGCTGTGGAGTTTGGTTCTATGGGTAATGAGAGTTGGTGTGACAGAGCATGTTCAGTGCTGTGGAGATTGGTTCTAGGGTAATGAGAGTTGGTGTGACAGAGCATGTGCAGTGCTGTGGAGTTTGGTTCTAGGGGTAATGAGAGTTGGTGTGACAGAGCATGTGCAGTGCTGTGGAGTTTGGTTCTAGGGGGTAATGAGAGTTGGTGTGACAGAGCATGTGCAGTGCTGTGGAGTTTGGTTCTGGGGTAATGAGAGTTGGTGTGACAGAGCATGTGCAGTGCTGTGGAGTTTGGTTCTAGGGGTAATGAGAGTTGGTGTGACAGAGCATGTGCAGTGCTGTGGAGTTTGGTTCTAGGGGTAATGAGAGTTGGTGTGACAGAGCATGTGCAGTGCTGTGGAGTTTGGTTCTAGGGGTAATGAGAGTTGGTCTGACGGAGCATGTGCAGTGCTGTGGAGTTTGGTTCTAGGGGTAATGAGAGTTGGTGTGACAGAGCATGTGCAGTTCTGAGGAGTTCAGTTCTAGGGGTAATGATAGTTGGTGTGACAGAGCATGTGCAGTGCTGTGGACTTTGATTCTAGGGTAATGAGAGTTGGTGTGACAGAGCATGTGCAGTGCTTTGGATTTTGGTTCTAGTGGTAATGAGAGTTGGTGTGACAGAACATGTGTAGTGCTGTGGAGTTTGTTTCTAGGGTAATGAGAGTTGGTGTGACAGAGCATGTGCAGTGCTGTGGAGTTTGGTTCTAGGGTAATGAGAGTTGGTGTGACAGAGCATGTGCAGTGCTGTGGAGTTTGGTTCTAGGGTAATGAGAGTTGGTGTGACAGAGCATGTGCAGTGCTGTGGAGTTTGGTTCTAGGGGTAATGAGAGTTGGTGTGACAGAGCATGTGCAGTGCTGTGGAGTTTGGTTCTAGGGTAATGAGAGTTGGTTTGACAGAGCATGTGCAGTGCTGTGGAGTTTGGTTCTAGGGTAATGAGAGTTGGTGTGACAGAGCATGTACAGTGCTGTAGAGTTTGGTTCTAGGGTAATGAGAGTTGGTGTGACAGAGCATGTGCAGTGCTGTGGAGTTTGGTTCTAGGGTAATGAGAGTTGATGTGACAGAGTATGTGCAGTGCTGTGGAGTTTGGTTCTAGGAGTAATGCGAGTTGGTGTGACAGAGCATGTGCAGTGCTGTGGAGATTGGTTTTAGTGGTAATGAGAATAAGTGTGATAGAACATGTGCAGTGCTGTGAAGTTTGGTTCTAGGTGTAATGAGAGTTGGTGTGACAGAGCATGTGCAGTGCTATGGAGTTTGGTTCTAGGGGTAATGAGAGTTGGTGTGACAGAGCATGTATAGTGCTGTGGGTTTTGGTTCTAGGGGTTATGAGAGTTGGTCTGACGGAGCATGTGCAGTGCTGTGGAGTTTGGTTCTAGGGGTAATGAGAGTTGGTGTGACAGAGCATGTGCAGTTCTGAGGAGTTCAGTTCTAGGGGTAATGATAGTTGGTGTGACAGAGCATGTGCAGTGCTGTGGACTTTGATTCTAGGGTAATGAGAGTTGGTGTGACAGAGCATGTGCAGTGCTTTGGATTTTGGTTCTAGTGGTAATGAGAGTTGGTGTAACAGAGGATGTGCAAGTGCTGTGGAGTTTGTTTTAGGGGTAATGAGAGTTGGTGTGACAGAGCATGTGCAGTGCTGTGGAGTTTGGTTCTAGGGGTAATGAGAGTTGGTGTGACAGAGCATGTGCAGTGCTGTGGAGTTTGGTTCTAGGGGTAATGAGAGTTGGTGTGACAGAGCATGTGCAGTGCTGTGGAGTTTGGTTCTAGGGGTAATGAGAGTTGGTGTGACAGAGCATGTGCAGTGCTGTGGAGTTTGGTTCTAGGGGTAATGAGAGTTGGTGTGACAGAGCATGTGCAGTGCTGTGGAGTTTGGTTCTAGGGGTAATGAGAGTTGGTGTGACAGAGCATGTGCAGTGCTGTGGAGTTTGGTTCTAGGGGTAATGAGAGTTGGTGTGACAGAGCATGTGCAGTGCTGTGGAGTTTGGTTCTAGGGGTAATGAGAGTTGGTGTGACAGAGCATGTGCAGTGCTGTGGAGTTTGGTTCTAGGGGTAATGAGAGTTGGTGTGACAGAGCATGTGCAGTGCTGTGGAGTTTGGTTCTAGGGGTAATGAGAGTTGGTGTGACAGAGCATGTGCAGTGCTGTGGAGTTTGGTTCTAGGGGTAATGAGAGTTGGTGTGACAGAGCATGTGCAGTGCTGTGGAGTTTGGTTCTAGGGGTAATGAGAGTTGGTGTGACAGAGCATGTGCAGTGCTGTGGGGTTTAGTTCAAGGGGTAATGAGCGTTGGTGTGGCAGAGCATGTGCAGTGCTGTGGAGTTTGGTTCTAGGGGTAATGAGACTTGGTGTGACAGAGCATGTGCAGTGTTGTGGAGTTTGGTTCTAGCGTAATGAGAGTTGGTGTGACAGAGCATGTGCAGTGCTGTAGAATTTTGTTCTAGGGTAATGAGAGTTGGTGTGACAGAGCATGTGCTGTGCTGTGGAGTTTGGTTCTTGGGGTAATGAGAGTTGGTGTGACTGAACATGTGCAGTGCTGTGGAGTTTGGTTCTAGGGGTAATGAGAGTTGGTGTGACAGAGCATGTGCAGTGCTGTGGAGTTTGGTTCTAGGGTAATGAGAGTTGGTGTGACAGAGCATGTGCAGTGCTGTGGAGTTTGGTTCTAGGGGTAATGAGAGTTGGTGTGACAGAGCATGTGCAGTGCTGTGGAGTTTGGTTCTAGGGGTAATGAGAGTTGGTGTGACAGAGCATGTGCAGTGCTGTGGAGTTTGGTTTTCTAGGGGTAATGAGAGTTGGTGTGACAGAGCATGTGCAGTGCTGTGGAGTTTGGTTCTAGGGGTAATGAGAGTTGGTGTGACAGAGCATGTGCAGTGCTGTGGAGTTTGGTTCTAGGGGTAATGAGAGTTGGTGTGACAGAGCATGTGCAGTGCTGTGGAGTTTGGTTCTAGGGGTAATGAGAGTTGGTGTGACAGAGCATGTGCAGTGCTGTGGAGTTTGGTTCTAGGGGTAATGAGAGTTGGTGTGACAGAGCATGTGCAGTGCTGTGGAGTTTGGTTCTAGGGGTAATGAGAGTTGGTGTGACAGAGCATGTGCAGTGCTGTGGAGTTTGGTTCTAGGGTAATGAGAGTTGGTTTGACAGAGCATGTGCAGTGCTGTGGAGTTTGGTTCTAGGGGTAATGAGAGTTGGTGTGACAGAGCATGTGCAGTGCTGTGGAGTTTGGTTCTAGTTGTAATGAGAGTTGGTGTGACAGAGCATGTGCAGTGCTGTGGAGTTTGGTTCTAGGGTAATGAGAGTTGGTGTGACAGAGCATGTGCAGTGCTGTGGAGTTTGGTTCTAGGGTAATGAGAGTTGATGTGACAGAGCATGTGCAGTGCTGTGGAGTTTGGTTCTAGGGGTAATGAGAGTTGGTGTGACAGAGCATGTGCAGTGCTGTGGAGTTTGGTTCTAGGGGTAATGAGAGTTGGTGTGACAGAGCATGTGCAGTGCTGTGGAGTTTGGTTCTAGGGGTAATGAGAGTTGGTGTGACAGAGCATGTGCAGTGCTGTGGAGTTTGGTTCTAGGGGTAATGAGAGTTGGTGTGACAGAGCATGTGCAGTGCTGTGGAGTTTGGTTCTAGGGGTAATGAGAGTTGGTGTGACAGAGCATGTGCAGTGCTGTGGAGTTTGGTTCTAGGGGTAATGAGAGTTGGTGTGACAGAGCATGTGCAGTGCTGTGGAGTTTGGTTCTAGGGGTAATGAGAGTTAATGTGACATAGCATGTGCAGTGCTGTGGAGTTTGTTACTAAGGGTAATGAGAGTTAGTGTGACAAAGCATGTGTAGTGCTCTGGAGTTTGGTTCTAGGGGTAATGAGAGTTGGTGTGACAGAGCATGTGTAGTGCTCTGGAGTTTTGTTCCTGGGGTAATGAGAGTTGGTGTGACAGAGCATGTGCAGTGCTGTGGGGTTTGGTTCTAGGGTTAATGAGAGTTGGTGTGACAGAGCATGTGCAGTGCTGTGGAGTTTGGTTCTGAGGGTAATGAGAGTTAGTGTGACAGAGCATGTGTAGTGCTCTGGAGTTTTGTTCCTGGGGTAATGAGAGTTGGTGTGACAGAGCATGTGCAGTGCTGTGGAGTTTGGTTCTAGGGTAATGAGAGTTGGTGTGACAGAGCATGTGCAGTGCTGTGGAGATTGGTTCTAGGGGTAATGAGAGTTGGTGTGACAGAGCATGTGCAGTGCTGTGGAGTTTGTTTCTAGGGTAATGAGAGTTGGTGTGACAGTGCATGTGTAGTGCTGTGGAGTTTGGTTCTAGGGGTAATGAGAGTTGGTGTGACAGTACATGTGCAGTGTTCTGGAGTTTGGTTCTAATGGTAATGAGAGTTGGTGTGACAGAGCATGTGCAGTGCTGTGGAGTTTGGTTCTAGGGGTAATGACACTTGGTGTGACAGAGCATGTGCAGTGCTGTAGAGTTTGGTTCTAGGGTAATGAGAGTTGGTGTGACAGAGCATGTGCAGTGCTGTAGAGTTTGGTTCTAGGGGTAATGAGAGTTGGTGTGACAGAGCATGTGCAGTGCTGTGGGGTTTGGTTCTAGGGGTAATGAGAGTTGGTGTGACAGAGCATGTGCAGTGCTGTGGAGTTTGGTTCTAGGGTAATGAGAGTTGGTGTGACAGAGCATGTGCAGTGCTGTGGAGTTTGGTTCTAGGGGTAATGAGAGTTGGTGTGACAGAGCATGTGCAGTGCTGTGGAGTTTGGTTCTAGGGGTAATGAGAGTTGGTGTGACAGAGCATGTGCAGTGCTGTGGAGTTTGGTTCTAGGGGTAATGAGAGTTGGTGTGACAGAGCATGTGCAGTGCTGTGGAGTTTGGTTCTAGGGGTAATGAGAGTTGGTGTGACAGAGCATGTGCAGTGCTGTGGAGTTTGGTTCTAGGGGTAATGAGAGTTGGTGTGACAGAGCATGTGCAGTGCTGTGGAGTTTGGTTCTAGGGGTAATGAGAGTTGGTGTGACAGAGCATGTGCAGTGCTGTGGAGTTTGGTTCTAGGGGTAATGAGAGTTGGTGTGACAGAGCATGTGCAGTGCTGTGGAGTTTGGTTCTAGGGGTAATGAGAGTTGGTGTGACAGAGCATGTGCAGTGCTGTGGAGTTTGGTTCTAGGGTAATGAGAGTTGGTGTGACAGAGCATGTGCAGTGCTGTGGACTTTGGTTCTAGGAGTAATGAGAGTTGGTTTGACAGAGCATGTGCAGTGCTGTGGGTTTGGTTCTAGGGTAATGAGAGTTGGTGTGACAGAGCATGTGCAGTGCTCTGGAGTTTGGTTCTAGGGGTAATGAGAGTTGGTGTGACAGAGCATGTGCAGTGCTGTGGAGTTTGGTTCTAGGGGTAATGAGAGTTGGTGTGACAGAGCATGTGCAGTGCTGTTGAGTTTGGTTCTGGGGTAATGAGAGTTGGTGTGACAGAGCATGTGCAGTGCTGTGGAGTTTGGTTCTAGGGGTAATGAGAGTTGGTGTGACAGAGCATGTGCAGTGCTGTGGAGTTTGGTTCTAGGGTAATGAGAGTTGGTGTGACAGAGCATGTGCAGTGCTGTGGAGTTTGGTTCTAGGGGTAATGAGAGTTGGTGTGACAGAGCATGTGCAGTGCTGTAGAGTTTGGTTCTAGGGGTAATGAGAGTTGGTGTGACAGAGCATGTGCAGTGCTGTGGAGTTTGGTTCTAGGGGTAATGAGAGTTGGTGTGACAGAGCATGTGCAGTGCTGTGGAGTTTGGTTCTAGGGGTAATGAGAGTTGGTGTGACAGAGCATGTGCAGTGCTGTGGAGTTTGGTTCTAGGGTAACGAGAGTTGGTGTGACAGAGCATGTGCAGTGCTGTGGAGTTTGGTTCTAGGGTATTGAGGGCTGGTGTGACAGAGCATGTGCAGTGCTGTGGGGTTTGGTTCTAGGGGTAAGGAGAGTTGGTGTGACAGAGCATGTGCAGTGCTGTGGAGTTTGGTTCTAGGGGTAATGAGAGTTGGTGTGACAGAGCATGTGCAGTGCTGTGGAGTTTGGTTCTAGGGTAATGAGAGTTGGTGTGACAGAGCATGTGCAGTGCTGTGGAGTTTGGTTCTAGGGGTAATGAGAGTTGGTGTGACAGAGCATGTGCAGTGCTGTGGAGTTTGGTTCTAGGGGTAATGAGAGTTGGTGTGACAGAGCATGTGCAGTGCTGTGGAGTTTGGTTCTAGGGGTAATGAGAGTTGGTGTGACAGAGCATGTGCAGTGCTGTGGAGTTTGGTTTTAGGGGTAATGAGAGTTGGTGTGACAGACCATGTGCAGTGCTCTGGAGTTTGGTTCTAGGGGGTAATGACAGTTGGTGTGAAAGCGCATGTGCAGTGCTGTGGAGTTCGGTTCTAGGGGTAATGAGAGTTGGTGTGACAGAGCATGTGCAGTGCTGTGGAGTTTGGTTCTAGGGGTAATGAGAGTTGGTGTGACAGAGCATGTGCAGTGCTGTTGAGATTGGTTCTAGGGTAATGAGAGTTGGTGTGACAGAGCATGTGCAGTGCTGTGGAGTTTGGTTCTAGGGGTAATGAGAGTTGGTTTGACAGAGCATGTGCAGTGCTGTGGAGTTTGGTTCTACGGGTAATGAGAGTTGGTGTGACAGAGCATGTACAGTGCTGTAGAGTTTGGTTCAACGGGTAATGAGAGTTGGTGTGACAGAGCATGTGCAGTGCTGTTGAGTTTGGTTCTAGGGTAATGAGAGTTGGTGTGACAGAGCATGTGCAGTGCTGTGGAGTTTGGTTCTAGGAGTAATGAGAGTTGGTGTGACAGAGCATGTGCAGTGCTGTGGAGATTGGTTTTAGTGGTAATGAGAGTTGGTGTGACAGAGCATGTGCAGTGCTGTGGAGTTTGGTTCTAGGGGTAAAGAGAGTTGGTGTAACAGAGCATGTGCAGTGCTGTTGAGATTGGTTCTAGGGTAATGAGAGTTGGTGTGACAGAGCATGTGCAGTGCTGTGGAGTTTGTTTCTAGGGGTAATGAGAGTTGGTGTGACAGAGCATGTGCAGTGCTGTGGAGTTTGGTTCTAGGGGTAATGAGAGTTGGTGTGACAGAGCATGTGCAGTGCTGTGGAGTTTGGTTCTAGGGGTAATGAGAGTTGGTGTGACAGAGCATGTGCAGTGCTGTGGAGTTTGGTTCTAGGGGTAATGAGAGTTGGTGTGACAGAGCATGTGCAGTGCTGTGGAGTTTGGTTCTAGGGGTAATGAGAGTTGGTGTGACAGAGCATGTGCAGTGCTGTGGAGTTTGGTTCTAGGGGTAATGAGAGTTGGTGTGACAGAGCATGTGCAGTGCTGTGGGTTTGGTTCTAGGGTAATGAGAGTTGGTGTGACAGAGCATGTGCAGTGCTGTGGAGTTTGGTTCTAGGGGTAATGAGAGTTGGTGTGACAGAGCATGTGCAGTGCTGTGAGGTTTGGTTCTAGGGGTAATGAGAGTTGGTGTGACAGAGCATGTGCAGTGCTGTGGAGTTTGGTTCTAGGGGTAATGAGAGTTGGTGTGACAGAGCATGTGCAGTGCTGTGGAGTTTGGTTCTAGGGGTAATGAGAGTTGGTGTGACAGAGCATGTGCAGTGCTGTGGAGTTTGGTACTATGGGTAATGAGAGTTAGTGTGACAGAGAATGTGCAGTGCTGTGGAGTTTGGTTCTAGGGGTAATGAGAGTTGGTCTGACAGAGCATGTGCAGTGCTTTTGAGTTTGTTTGTAGGGGTAATGAGAGTTGGTGTGACAGAGCATGTGCAGTGCTGTGGAGTTTGGTTCTAGGGGTAATGAGAGTTGGTGTGACAGAGCATGTGCAGTGCTGTGGAGTTTGGTTCTGGGGTAATGAGAGTTGGTGTGACAGAGCATGTGCAGTGCTGTGGAGTTTGGTTCTAGGGGTAATGAGAGTTGGTGTGACAGAGCATGTGCAGTGCTGTGGAGTTTGGTTCTAGGGGTAATGAGAGTTGGTGTGACAGAGCATGTGCAGTGCTGTGGGGTTTGGTTCTAGGGGTAATGAGAGTTGGTGTGACAGAGCATGTGCAGTGCTGTGGGTTTGGTTCTAGAGGAAATGAGAGTTGGTGTGGCAGAGCATGTGCAGTGCTGTGGAGTTTAGTTCTGGGGGTAATGAGAGTTAGTGTGACAGAGCATGTGCAGTGCTGTGGAGTTTGGTACTAGGGGTAATGAGAGTTGGTGTGACAGAGCATGTGCAGTGCTGTGGGGTTTGGTTCTAGGGGTAATGAGAGTTGGTGTGACAGAGCATGTGCAGTGCTGTGGAGTTTGGTTCTAGGGGTAATGAGAGTTGGTGTGACAGAGCATGTGCAGTGCTGTGGAGTTTGGTTCTGGGGGTAATGAGAGTTGGTGTGACAGAGCATGTGCAGTGCTGTGGAGTTTGGTTCTAGGGGTAATGAGAGTTGGTGTGACAGAGCATGTGCAGTGCTGTGGAGTTTGGTTCTAGGGGTAATGAGAGTTGGTGTGACAGAGCATGTGCAGTGCTGTGGAGTTTGGTTCTAGGGGTAATGAGAGTTGGTGTGACAGAGCATGTGCAGTGCTGTGAGGTTTGGTTCTAGGGGTAATGAGAGTTGGTGTGACAGAGCATGTGCAGTGCTGTGGGGTTTGGTTCTAGGGGTAATGAGAGTTGGTGTGACAGAGCATGTGCAGTGCTGTGGGGTTTGGTTCTAGGGGTAATGAGAGTTGGTGTGACAGAGCATGTGCAGTGCTGTGGAGTTTGGTTCTACGGCTAATAAGAGGTGGTGTTGTTTTTGATTTGTGTTCCTGAATTGTAGTTGCAAGGGTGGTAAATGTGTGGAGTTGTAGTAGTTTGGGTTGGAATCCTAAAAGTAGATTAGGTCTTTGTTTTAATGGTAGCCATTTGGCTTTTTGTAGAGTAATACCATGATGCTCACAGACAGCTAAGTTTGTAATGAACTTGCAAATGTATTAGAGATAATCTGGGCTGTGGCAGTGTTTTTCTTGGAGGCAGAAGCAAAAATTGGGAGCCCATATTTAAGATGAGAAAGGAAAACTCCTTTCTAATGGCTGTTCTGGCTGGTTGTGAGAGGTATCTTGAGTTGTTTTACTTTGGGTGGTGTTTAATTATAACAGTTTTCAAAATCTGTGGCATGATTTTTTTATGTGAGACACAGATTATATATGTGGGTGACAGGAAGACATAGATGCTGTCTGCAGTGATATATGAACCACGGGGTTGTTGTGAGATGCAGAAGGGGCATCAGTGGAAATATTTTTGAGTAGAACAGAGACTTCTTTGGGATGTATGCATTTGAAGTGGAACAGGGGGATGAATGGTGGTGGGGTGGGAAAACACAATCTGTGGGAGGTGCAGAGTTTATTGAGGGGAGACTGCTAAATTCTTTAAGGAAATCTGGAGAAAGTTTTGCTGTGCCACATTGAATGGTGTTTGCAGATGGGGTATCATAAGGAGGTTTTCTCACTGTAATTAGGTTAATCTCTTTCCAAAAGTGTTTGTCAGAAAGTAAGAGGGTAATTTGTTACTTTGTTTGAAAATTTCTTTTGATCCTCCTGAGTGACTTCTTGAGTAGGTGGTACAAAACTATAAAGGAGGTGTGATTGTCAGTTTTTCGGGGTCTGTTTCCATTTTTAACATGCCTCATCCCTTAAAGTTAAAACAATAAATAAATGATGCTATCAGCTCTGTGGCCTAAACACTGCACAGCAGCAGCACGGCCTATCAGGGCTAGATCGTGAGTAATTTGTGTAAATCTGACAAGAGGCAAGATTAAAAGAAAGGATTTAGAGATAGTTATTAACACTGCCAATGTGAATAAGAGTTGGGAGAGGGATACTGGAAACAGATACAATTGTGGAAGGTGCAAGGTTCAACACTGGTAGCAGGCTTTAGGTGTTATCTCAAATTTTATGAAAACAAAAATATACATCAAGAGAGAGAGATAGGGATAGACATAGCTATAGACGTGGATATATAGTAAAACAGATTAATAGGATATAACCCTATAAAAGGGAGATTCTCGTGCAAAGTGGTGGTATTTCTAAGAAGAGGAAAAATGGAGAAGTAAGTTTTGTCATTTATTAGATCTTATTTAAAATATATTTTTACATATAAATAATCTATTTACATACAAATATATAAGCTTGCAGTTACTTTATGAACAGTGTGGATTTGTACAAGCAGACATAGATTAGTACTAGGCTAATTGCCCTTGTGGTACATTTTAAGCCTAGCTAATTATGTCATATGAGAATCAAACCCTGCACCTTGTGTCCATAAGGTGAACACCTTAACCATTATGCCAACCTCCCAAACCTACCAGACACACCAATGTCTAGTTTGTAATAAACAAAGGACAAGGAGAGCAGGGTGGTAGCAGAATAATAAGGAATCGAGGGTTATAGTATATATGTATATATATATTATTTATATGTTATATTTACATGGAGATACAGTCATGAGAGGAGTCATGGGAGACACAGAAGGTGGCTGCTGGTAAAGCAAACGGGGATGCACACATCTAAAAATGGATCTTTAAGTTAAACAAGGGAAACCAAAGCTAATGGGAATGGACAGACAGTGCTCACTCTTGGCACTGTGCAAGCAAGAGTTTAGGGATGCTGGTGAATGTAGTGTTTTTTCAGATAGAAAGGAAGGAGTCATGAATGGAGAGCATATTACAGGATCAGGTACCAGCAGTCATAAGTGCAAAAAGGATGGACTGCTTGGAGAAACTGGTGCATCGGTCAGTACAGAGCCAGTCATGAAGGAACACCAACCCCCACAGTCAGCAAGCAGATATTCATGAAGAAGGCAAAGTAGGGCTAATGCAGCAAGAGATGGCCCAACAGAAAGTGCTAGAAGACCTGGCAAATGAAAAAGGACCAGTGAAGACAGGGCACAGAGTGGTAATCACCAACCAGTGAAGACGGAACAAGATAAGGCTTAAGGAAAGAAGGAAGTAGAATAGAGGAAGTAGAATACAGGAAGTAGAATAGAGGAAGTAGAATAGAGGAAGTAGAATACAGGACGTAGAATACAGGAAGTGGAATAGAGGAAGTAGAATACAGGAAGTAGAATACAGGACATAGAATACAGGACGTAGAGTACAGGAAGTAGAATACAGGAAGTAGAATACAGGACGTAGAATACAGGAAGTGGAATACAAGAAGTAGAATACCGAATGGTTCATTCAAAACTAATATTTTGACCAAGATGGGGCATTATCTCAGGTGTTAAGAACAGAGGGAAGGAAAAAACATGAAAAAAGTGACAAGGTGGTGAGCAAAATAGTAGTTAGGAAGAGGAGGGACAGGAAGGGCGAGAGAATTCAGGATCAGACTTCATGAAGGCCAATTCAAGGCTACAAGAAGCAGTACAGAGTCTAACTGGGAGAAAAGTTTCAGGGTAGATGCAGCAGGACCAACCACTCAGGGTAACTGCATTCCAAATGTGAGTCAACGGATGTAAAGAGCAGAGACAGATAACAAATAGTGGTAAGACATCCACAAGGATAACACAAAGTCTAGCATAAAAAGAGGAGGGCAAGCAGGGCAGAGAGAAAGCGAAACAATTCCAGAGCAAATTCCAAGATGTTTAACCAGGTAAAAGGATAAACAGCATAACAACAGCCTCAGAAGTAAGGGAGAGGTAGGTGGACGCTAACCCAATGCCCCCATGGCAACAGCAACAGTATTAAGGAGACACCACTCTGAACTAGCCACTGCAATTTCATTTAACAGAGAAACTTAAGCAACAAATAGCCAGTGAGGAATTTGTAGATGTTATTTCATTACTAAATAGGAAGTGAAAAAAAGAAGAGGTTCAAGAGAAGCTGACTGTGCAGGCAGTAGAACAAAGAAGGAAAGCATTTGTAAAGAGAATGTGAAAAATGGACAATTGGCTTTTGCAGTCATGTAGAAATATTAGGGGAAAGACACCCCCAAAATGCAAGAGGGATGTGGTCGCACTTCAACAGTGTGAGAGCAATGAGGTTCACACAAGAGGGCAACAGATGGCTATGATACAATGGGGACTATACTCAAATGAAACAAGCTGATTCAGAAAAGCCATGATCCTGGGTTGATCTGAGGCTGCTCTACTGGATTGAATCAGGGGTTGGTACAATTACAACAGATTGTGGCTTCCCAGTGAAGAGACCCTTCCCATTTTGGAAGAGAGGCCAAGGAGGCTGGACTGGCCAAGAGTTTTAATCAGGAAAACCCAGACGAAGGAAGAAAGGGTAAGTGCTTTGCATTCATCTTTAGCCAGTGCTAAAATGACGCAAACTGCATCCTTGGCACTACTGCACGGCATGTGGGAAGACCAACCACCGTGCAAAAGCCAGCTTGAGGACAGGAGGACAATCATACAGGAGCCCAAACATTGCTGACCCCAATGAAAAGGGATGTTTTTATGTGAGTGGCTGGCATTTTATATGGATAAGTAAGCAGTGGTGTTTTTACAAGATGGGGTCACATGTTTTTCTACTACCAGCCAACAAGGTGAAGGGGAGGGGTGATCTGAAACACTTAAAATCTGCCAAGAATAGGCCAGACATAGTAAAAGTAAATTAGACGAAGAGATAAGGCTGAGGAGAATGGCAGGCCCATTATGAACCACTTCAGAATCTTCCCAATAGAGTTGGTGCCCAAGAAGCAACTAGAAGCATTTAAAAGAATTCACCATCTCTGATATCCACAAGGGAGATCGGTGAATAACTATATTAATGAAAAGGAGACTTCAGTCTCCTACAAATGATTTGACGAGGTGACAAGTAAAGTTCAGGTGATGGGGCATGGAGCTTTGCTACCAAAAGCACCCATTGAAGCAGCCTTTAGACTGTTGCCAACAGATCAAAGGGACCAAGGGCGGCTCAGAGTGCAGTCTGAAGGATACCGTTACATGAATAGAATGCCTGCGGACTGCTTGTGTAGCATGAGAAATTGAGTATATTCTCACATTGGCCAGGGGAGGAAAATATAATTCATAGTTATAATATAATTATCATATAATATAATTATAATTATAATATAATATAATATAATATAATATAATATAATATAATATAATATAATATAATAATATATAATTACAATTCATTACCTGCATGATTTTCTGTTAGTAGGACCAGCAATCACTGAACACTGCCAACAAGCAGAAACATGCTTGGAGAAAGTGTGCAGGAAACTATTGGTGCCTTCTGTAGCAGAAAAGACAGAGGGACCATATACCTGCATTTCATTTCTGGGGTTAGAGACTGACACAGAGGGGGCTATTCCAGCTGCCTGAAGAGAAGACTGATAGATTATAAAAGATTTTGGGGTAAGTACTATCAAAACACAATATCACTCTAAAAGAGTTGCAAGAATTGACAGGACGACTGAATTTTGCATGAGATCCCGGTAGGTAGATCATTCGTGAGGAGGTTGGCGGTGAAAGACGTGGGCTGTACACTTCCTACAATCAGGGTTAAGAGAGATATGAAATGGGACTCAGAAATATGGCAAAGGATCATTCAAGAGTTTAAAGGATAACTTTGTGGCAGGAGGATAATTGGGAAGAAAAGGCAGTGTTACTCCCAGATGCTATTCGAGAAATAGGTTTTGGAGATTATTTTAAGGGAAAATGGGTCTGAGGTACATGGTCAGAAGAAATTAAGGAGAGGGAATGGGTGGCAATAAGTGAACTAGAATTCCTTCCAGTGATGGCATTAGAGTTATTGGACAAACACATGTCAAACAGAATAGTCAAACTGTGTATACAGTGAATGTACAGCTACATGACAGAGTTATTAGAGGGAGACTGATGAGGCACTTTACTCTCCTCTCTTTAGAATGGGATGTGACAGCTAGAGCTCAACATTTACAGGGGTAGACAACTCAGTGGTCAATTCCCTTTCTTGTTCACAGTGCCCAGATTCAAGAGTCTGACACCATAGCCTGCATTAATACTGGAGCAGGTACCAGTGCATTAATACTGGAGCATGTACCAGTACATTAATACCAGAGCAGATACTACTGCATGTATTACCGGAGCAGGTACAGTGCATTAATACTGGAGCAGGTACCAGTGCATTTATTACCAGACCAGGTACCAGTGCATTTATTACTGGAGCAGGTACCAGTGCATTAATACCGGAGCAGGTACAGTGCATTAATACCGGAGCAGTTACCAGTGCATTTATTACCAGACCAGGTACCAGTGCATTTATTACCAGACCAGGTACCAGTGCATTAATACCGGAGCAGGTACAGTGCATGAATACCGGAGGAGGTACCAGTGCATTTATTACCAGAGCAGATACCAATACAATTATTACTGGAGCAGGCACGAGTGCATTAATACTGGAGCAGGTACCAGTGTATTTATTAATGGAGCAGGTACCAGTACATTTATTACTGGAGCAGGTACCAGTGCATTAATACCAGAGCAGGTACCAGTGCATTAATACCAGAGAAGGTACCAGTGCATTAATACCAGAGCAGGTACCAGTAGATTTATTACCGGAGTGGGTACAATGTAGTAATACCAGAGCAGGTACCAGTGTATTAATAATGGAGCAGGTACCAGTGCATTAATACCAGACCAGGTATAGTGCATTAATACCAGAGCAGGTACCAGTGCATTAATGCCAGAGCAGGTACCAGTGCATTTATTGCAGGAGCAGGTACAAGTGCATTAATACCAGAGCAGGTATCAGTGCATTAATACCGGAGCAGGTACCAGTGCATTAACACCAGAGCAGATAGAGTGCATTAATACCAGAGCAGGTATCAGTGCATTAATACTGGAGCAGGTACCAGTGCATTTATACCATAGCAGGTACCAGTACATTTATTACCGGAGTGGGTACAGTGCAGTAATACCAGATCACATACCAGTGTATTAATAATGGAACAGGTACCAGTGCATTAATACCAGAGCAGGTACCAGTGCATTAATGCCAGAGCAGGTACCAGTGCATTTATTACTGGAGCAGGTACAAGTGCATTAATACCAGAGCAGGTACCAGTGCATTAATACCGGAGCAGGTACCAGTGCATTAATACCGGAGCAGGTACCAGTGCATTTATTACCAGAGCAGGTACCAGTGCATTAATACCTGAGCAGGTACCAGTGCATTAATTAACTCTGGAAAAACGAAGTCAGCTTAAACCCAGCAGCAAATTATGAGACTCCACAAGTTGTTTTTAGCGCTTTCATTCACTTTAATCTTCTGTGAACTTCCTCAGAAACAACTTCACCATCCATACACATGTTTAAGTACTATTCAATCACAATTAATTTACATACATAATTGATGGCAATGAATAAAATTTAAAGACATACCATAAAAAATTACTGAAAACTATATATAGTACATATGAACTCTTAAAACATCCTAAATAAATGCTTCTCAAGTATATGTTTAACACTAATATAACTATATCATTTGAATATGTGATATCACAATAAAAATTATGAATTCATTTCCAGGAAACATCTCATATTTATAGTTTCATTGAGACCTGGAAATTTGTCAGCTCCTAAAAATATTTGCCAAAAGGACTCTTTACATTCTAATAAAAGTTTGAAATTACCACCAAATGTTACACTATTTACACTATCTAGAACAGCAAATGTAAACTTTTAAAATTCATTACAAATGATAGAATGCCTTGCTAATGCATTATTTGTGTCTTTTTTCTTTATAGCAAATGTGTTCACTAATTCTGACTTTCAAGGCTCTTGTGGTCATTCCACATAATAACTTGGACATGTTTGGCACTGAGCAAAATAAACAACCATAGTACTGTGACATGTAAAATACTGTTTTGACCAATGTGTTGTTAAATGCTTCAAGTGTACAAAAGATGAATTAGTGATGTATCTACACTGTTTACAACAGTGGCAAGAAAAGGTGCCTTTAGTTTGTATGACACCCGTTCTATTTGTAGTACATCTGTTTTCCTTTTTCTCAAGTATACTTTTTAGATTAACTACTTTTTTGAAAGTGAACATTGGTTTAATGCCTAAAATGTTCGCTAAATCTTGGTTGCCCAAGATAATCTTCCAGTTATTTACAATAATGTCTTTAATAAGCCACATCTCATTAGAAATGGGTAGCAAAAAGGAACCACTAAATTCCTTATTGTTCTTAGTTGTTACTTATCAAGCAGGTTGACATCTGACAATGAGATTTTTCTGAGTGAAACAAATAATCTAAGGGGAGTTTTTGTCAATAGAGGTTATAAGTTAGCATGGTTAAAAACAATAGAAAGAGAAGTAACATTTCTTCGTGAGACCACAGCAAGGCCTATTTTAACAGTAGGGTCACTGGTCACAGAAGTAACAACTAAGAACAATAAGGAATTTAGTGGTTCCTTTTTGCTACCCATTTCTAATGAGATGTGGCTTATTAAAGACATTATTGTAAATAACTGGAAGATTATCTTGGCAACAAGATTTAGCAACATTTTAGGCATTAAACCAATGTTCACTTTCAAAAAGTAGTTAATCTAAAAAGTATACTTGAGAAAAGGAAAACAGATGTACTACAAATAGAACGGGTGTCATACAAACTAAAGGCACCTTTTCTTGCCACTGTTGTAAACAGTGTAGATACATCACTAATTCATCTTTTGTACACTTTAAGCATTTACGAACAACACATTGGTCAAAACAGTATTTTACATGTCACAGTACTATGGTTGTTTATTTTGCTCAGTGCCAAACATGTCCAAGTTATTATGTGGGAATGACCACAAGAGCCTTGAAAGTCAGAATTAGTGAACACATTTTGGCTATAAAGAAAAGAGACACAAATAATGCATTAGCAAGGCATTCTATCATTTGTAATGAATTTTAAAAGTTTACATTTGCTGTTCTAGATAGTGTAAATAGTGTAACATTTGGTGGTAATTTCAAACTTTTATTAGAATGTAAAGAGTCCTTTGGCAAATATTTTTAGGAGCTGACAAATTTCCAGGTCTCAATGAAACTATAAATATGAGATGTTTCCTGGAAATGAATTCATAATTTTTATTGTGATATCACATATTCAAATGATATAGTTATATTAGTGTTAAACATATACTTGAGAAGTATTTATTTAGGATGTTTTAAGAGTTCATATGTACTATATATAGTTTTCAGTAATTTTTTATGGTATGTCTTTAAATTTTATTCATTACCATCAATTATGTATGTAAATTAATTGTGATTGAATAGTACTTAAACATGTGTATGGATGGTGAAGTTGTTTCTGAGGAAGTTCACAGAAGATTAAAGTGAATGAAAGCGCTAAAAACAACTTGTGGAGTCTCATAATTTGCTGCTGGGTTTAAGCTGAATTCGTTTTTCCAGAGTTACTTGGTTGCAGTGTCTTTCTGTTCACCAGTGCATTAATACTGGAGCAGGAACCAGTGAATTAATACCGGAGCAGGTGCCAGAGAGTAACAATTAATAATTAACTCCTTTAGTGCAGGTACAAGGAAGACCTACAAGTGGGGCTCAGAACATTTTATTGACACAGGAAGGATGCAAGGTCGGGCAGTATTCTGGCCCATATATCACTTAAACAGCTGATGCATACTTAATGATTATCCTGTAATCCAGGTGTAGTAAGGGCAAACCAGCCACCCACCTGGTAGCCCTCAGTTGGTTCCTCAAAGTAATGGGGTAGGCAGATGTAACAAAGTCCATCCAGGTGAAAAGCATGTTAGAAGGCTGGGCATGGAGATACCCAAGCAACCCAGATAAAAGTTACCCAGTAAGACCACTGTAATGTATAACTTATGGAGCAAGCTTGCAGATATGTGTCATGACAATTTTGAAACAACAGTTTGCAGCCTGTTTTTGACAACCTTTTGCAGAGCATTTTATGGTCAGAGTTAGAACAAGCAAACTGTCAGGGCAACAGTATAATAGCATTATATTCCAGAGATGTGAGGGTCACAAACAAGGAAGTAAACATATGGGTGGCCAGATCAAAAACTGACTAGGAAGCCAGGGACAATGGGCAAGGCTACAGAAACCAGACATCACCAACTGGAATGTAGCTCAATGCATTCATGACTACCAGACTTTGAGAGGTGAAAGGGAGGGACCATTTTTTGCAACCAGAATGGTGTGCCACTCACCCAGTTCCAGGTGAGGGCAATATTAAGAAGAACTATCAAAAACTGCATGTTAGACCCCAGAAGATATACCCCACAATTCATTTAGGATAGGGACAACCTCACATGCTCAATGAACATCACAGGAGATTAATAAGAAACTGGCTAGATGTTAGTCTAATGTGTACAAAATGTATATGAGAAGCAAACTACTATAATGTGCCCAACACTGTAACTCTTCCTTTACAGAGTCAAAAAGCTGAACAAGCTACGTCGTGTGGATTTTGGGACATTCATATGCGAAAAAGCTACATGGATAACTTAATAGGAGGTCTGAATATATATGGAGTGACAAGGGGCAGCCAAAGATTAAATGGCTGGGGATGAGGGTAAGAGATGGCCATAATTAAAGAACAGGCTGGCAAGAAAGGGATGAGGGTCAACTTTGGGGGTAGCCAGAGCAGATCCTGTTGACCTGGGGGAATGACATACGACACATTCCCATTGGGAAGGTGGTGAAAATAATAAGACAAGAAGAAAGTTTCCTGAAAACACAGTGGCCATGAGCTCAATTGGTATGTCCAGAAGTAATTCAGAGACTAGTATGGAGAAACAACACATCCATAAGACCAGCAGAAAGAAAGAAGTACTACCTTATGCCATAGCATGGCAGAGGTCAAGGGAGTTTGCATAATGCGTTCTCACATAAAAAGGGAAATGACCTCTAATATATCAGGATTTATTTGACAGCATTTTATGTAAGTTTAAAAACAGGACTGCAAGATAGGAAAGAGATGTGCGTGGTGGGGGTGGGGGGTTGTGTACCCTTTTGTAATGCAAGGCAGGATTGGCAAAGGAGAGCCACCCAGGTAGGTGGGAGTGAGGGTCTGTGACTTATTAGCAGGCTCTCCCACAGAGTGGGTAGCCAAAGTTGAGAGTGTAGGACTCTTTAGCCAGCTCTACTTAGGCGTATTGTAAAGCAGGCCTAGCTATGAATATAAGAACAATGATAGATGATAACAGGCCCTGGACGTGCTGTGGAATAAGGCTGGATATCGACAATGTACCACTCTGTAAGGTCAGGAACTGATGCTTGAACTGCTGCATAACATGGTCTCCTAGGGCATCCTGCCTTTGTGCACATCTCCTGATTTCAGTTGGCAGCTAATTGTCAACAAGTACGTGCCTACAGCCATTTAACTCCAAGACTGGTTGTCTGTGCCATTATTATATGTCTTAAACAGCTTAGTTCTATTAGGCTAGTAGCGTCTTTTCAGGAGAGACCTGAGGTGATGTTTATGCTATTAGAAAACTTTGGTCAGGACATCGGGGAACCCCTACTCTGTTTGAGAGGTGTTGTAGGATGTTTTACATCCACCTTAGCTACCACCAACTAAAGCAGATGGAGCCTTGGTTTAATATCTAATCTGAAGGACATTGCATTCAGGACTGCAGCCCCCATGTTGTAATGTCAGTAAACAATCTACGTGGTGCAGGAATAAAACCCACAGCCTTCTGCACCAAAAGTGAGTGTTCTACCTGCTCTGACTGACACTGTAATCACAAGCCATCCAAAAAATCAGTCTTCTTAGTGAATTTGTCAATAATTAGCAACTCACTGATCTTCTGTGTTCAAACACATTCCAAGAAAGAAGGAATATAGAAGAACACGTCACAGAGTAACAGAATATTTCATTCTTATGTATGTTGCACCTTCTGTGTATTTGTGATACCTTCTATAATAAACACTATACAATAACCAACTCTACACATATTAATTACTAGATAATGTACTATATGTAAGCAAACTGAAACAGATTTCCAAAGAATAAATGAATACATATTATTTATAAACTAATTCAAGCATATAATAATTTACATTACAAACTTTGACGAGTTACTATCCTACACTCACAATATCTCAGTAATATTTAACAGTTCTGTGCTGCATTTATTACGTCTGTTGAATTTATCACTGTTTTTGAACCTCCACTTGTTAAAGAAATGCCATATCTTTGCTACTGTACTGTTTCCAGATTGTTTTAACACTATTCTGATATTTCCTAACCTCCTCTGATACTGCAAAAGCTGTTCTGAGTTTCCCAAAGTTCTCATGAGTCTGCCAAAATATTTCTAAGCTTTGCAAAGTTTTTTGTGTTTGTAGAACTTCTCCTATGTTTACACGTTTTTGTATTTAAAAGTCAAATAAAACAGCACAAAGATGACCAAAAGCCCTTCTGTAGACACAGTAATCCAAAAAATAAATAAATAAATAAATAAAAATAAAAAACAACAGTAGGGCTACCCCTGCTTGTAGCATAACATTTAATGAAGTGCACACAGGATAAGCGCTTTTGGAAACAATTCTTTCATCAGATCCAACACAATGAAATACCAACTCTGAAGGCACATGTGACACAATGGCACATTCCAGTGTTTCTCTTATGTTTACAGCTACCTCTTAAACCTGTGTTTTTATTTTGCAGGTATGTTTCTGGTTTAATGAATGGTTTTATTAGCTGTTTGTTGGTAGGATGTTTAATTCCTACTGTTTTTAGATGATGCACGTCTCTTTTTGATACGTTACTACTTGTCTTTGCTATGGTGCAGATCTGTGCTTATATTTTTAGTTTGCTAGTATGAGGCAGATTTCAAAATGTATTTAATTGTAGATTGCCTTTTAGCAATTGTTTAGTGCAATCAAGCTAATTATTTTATAGGTTTTAATTGTTCTCATGAGATTATTGGTGCTTTTCAGCTTTAAATATGTACCTTCAGAGTTTGTATTTCATTGTGTTGGATCTGATGAAGGAATTGTTTCAGAAAGCGCTTATCCTGTGTGTACTTCATTAAATTGTATGCTACAAGCCGTTGTAGCCCTACTGATGTTTCTGTATTTGGGAACTTTTCTCAGGGTTGTGAACTTATTTCCAAGGATTCCTGATACTGCAGGAATTCTGCCTTTTGTGTAAAGCATTTGTTACTGCACTTGAGCTCAAAACCAGTTTGTTTTACATTGACAGGGTGTTGTCCTGCACTCTGGTGTGAGCAGAAGGCTGACGCAACCCATCCAAGATGGGAACTGCTGGTGGAAGGCCTGTTGTATGTTTATCTGATTAGCCTGAGGGCTTGACTGTGTAAAAGTCTTTCATCCTACTGGAATTTCTGTATTTGGAAACATTTAGGATTCCTGATACTGCAGGAGCTCTGTATTTTGTTGTAAAGCATTTGTTACAGCACTTGAGCTCAAAATCAGTTTGTTTTATATTAAGAGTTTATTTTCTGCACTCTAGTGGGAGCAGAGGGCTGATTCAACCCATGCAAGTAGCTAACTGCTTGTAGAAGGCTTGTTGTGTGTTTGTTTATCTAGTTGGTCTGAGGGCTTAACTATGTAAAAGTATTTCATCCTGCAGGTGTAAAAGCCTTACATTGTTGTGTGACTGTGCTGATATATTCAGAGGCATACCTCTCAAGCATACCTCATTACGAGGAACATACCTAATTTGGGGTCTTAAAAAGTTCATGTTCCTCGAAGTTCCCTCAAGTTCCACATTGAAAGACTCTGTCACACATTCAGTATTAGTATTTTTTTAAGTGAAATTCATTGTAAATAGAAATGGAGCATATTAATTCATTAAAAGATCTTCTTTATAAGTAAAACCAGCATATTTTAACCATCCTATGACCTTCCTAGTTGACGTTGTTAGTAAGCCATTAGTATGTGTTCCACATTTTGCTCATTTGTTCCACATTATGAGGGCTAGTGTTCCTCATTTTGGACATAAAAGGTTGAGAGCTATGTTCAGAGGTTGCCTGTCTCTGACTTGGACACCTGTGATTACAAGACCTTGGGTTCATCTAAAAAGCATACGTGAACCTCCAAAGCTGATATAAGTATTTTATTTTGTTTGCACTTACTCTAACTATCTCAATGCTGTTTAATAGTTGTGTGTTACATTTATTGATTTGGTTGAATTTATCACTGTTTTTCTGAAGGCTGTTGATGAAGATGTTGAAGAGTGATGGTCTGAGAATAGACCCTTGGGGAACTCCTGTGTTATTCGGTTAATAGTAGGAGAGACTTCCCTGCCATTTTACACACTGTTGTCTGTCTGTTAAGTAGCTACTGAATCATTGTTGAGATGTAGGAGAAAGACAAAGGGTAGAGAGTTTTTGTAGTACTTTTGCATGGGAAACTGTATCAAAGACCTTAGATTAAGAAGTATTGCAGAGGATAGAATTCTGGCATCTCTGGCTTTGTTGACTGCATCTGTAAGGGAGATTAATGCAGCAGTTGTACTGTGCGATGGTCTGAAACCATGTTGGATAGGGGTGAGTACATTTTTAAGTAAAGTATGATTAAGTAGTTGTTTATTTGTACATTTTCTAACAGTTTGGATGGGGGTTAGGATGGTGATGGCACTGTAGTTGGTAAGGTCATAGCATTTTCCGCCTTTGTGTAAGAGGGTTATTATGGATTTTTTCCATAGGGTGGGGACATAGGATTCAGTGATGGACTGATTGATAAGTATACTGACAGGATACGCTATAACATGGCACCATATTTTAGGTATTCTGGTGAGAGGTTATCTGCTGAGGGGCAACACGGTTTCAGATTAAGTAATGACGTGTAAATCTGGTGAGCTGGTACAGGCTGTAAAGTAAACAGAGGAAGGTGTTTGTCAGTACTTGGTGTGTCCTGACAGGGGAAGGAAAGAGAAGAGTTTTTTTTGCATTGGTTTGGGGGTCTGGGGTAGTGCATGGGGTGAGGGTTTGTGGGTTTGTTGGACTGATTGAGTAAGTTGAGTATACTGTCTATAAAGTATGTGTTGAATGCTTCTGCTATTTGGGATGGTGTCTTATCGGTGGCTGGAAATGGGTTATCTTTGGTCCCAGGGGTGAGGAGTTGGGAATTGGTATGGCAAAATTTTTAGGGGCCGTTTTTGTGGGTGGTTAGTTGTTGGGAGAAATATTTTTTCTCATCTTTGTTTATAAGTTTTTTTTGTTTGGTTGCTTAGCTGTTTATATTTTTGGTGATTTCTGTCATTTTTGTTTCTTTGCCATTCTTGCCAGGCTTTATCTCTTGTTACTGCTGTCTCATTACAGAGTAAACTCGTTCAATATGCAGACGATTCGACCATTATCTCCTCCTGCGACAACTTCTCTGATCTCATTAAGCCCACACAAAACATTTTCATCCATTGAATCCTGGCTAAATAATTTTCAACTTCTATTGAACCCAAAACATCTAAAGTTCTACTATTGTCTACAAAACGACCACACAGAGACTTTAAAAATTTTTGACATAACAAGACAGAAATCGAACTAGTAAACTCTTCAAAACTATTAAGTATAACTATTGACAGTAAACTCACATTTGAGCAACACATTCTTAATACAATTAAGAAAATCCATTTCAAACTAAGTAAACTTTGCCATCATAAACGTTATCTTGACACAAACAATAAAGTTAAATTAGCCAACACTCTACTAATTCCCTCCTTTCTCTATGGAAGCCCAATTTTCACCAACCTTCACTCAACCCATCTTAATAGGCTTCAAGCATGCTATTATAAAATAGCTAAATTTGCCAGTGGTCTGTCCAACCACACATACATCATTGCTAAGCTGTATCTCATCTCAACTGGTTTGAGTTCCCCCACTACCTACATTACACTCAACTTACTCTTGCCCACCAACTTACTATTTAACCCAGATAACTGCTCTGTACTCCATTCTATTATTCAAGCATACACTCCTACACACACACTTAGATCCACTAATAAATATCTCATAAAGGTATCCAAGCCTAATAAGGGAGGTGGTCAGTGTCTGTACACCCACAGCATTGCCAAGATATGGAATGCCATCCCCTCACACATCACACAACTTGAATCACTTAAAGCCTTTAAATCTGCTCTAAAACATTTTCAAACAACCCCACCTGCTCTTGTACAATAAACTTCAAACCACCATAACACTTTCTACCCCTCTTCACATAAAACTTTTATTAATACTTCAGATACAATCCTCATCAAACAGCTAAGAAATGTACATTTCTGCCTTTAGCCTGTTGATGAGTGCACTTCTATTTTTTATTTTTCTTATTTCTTTTATCAGCTTCATTTGTTATCAGGTTGATTATTATACAGTGATTATTATATTGTGTTCACTATCATTATTACTACGAGACACCTTTCATTATGTTGTAAATGTATGTATTTCTTCTGATAAACATATGTCATCATTTTTTTGTACTGTATGTGTTTTTCTTAGTATTATACAGTGTTTGTGGAGCTTTTCTCCCTGGGCCTCCAGTGAAAATAGGTCACTTGACCCAGTAGACTTTCGCAGTTAACAAATGTCAATAAATAAATAGATACTAACTAGAAAGTGTTTAGTGGGCTTGGTTAGCCAGGGAGCATGATTAGTTTTTAGTCTTTTAGTGAGGATTGGGGCTAGATTGTTAAGGGTTTCTAGAAATATGTCGTTGAAGTGTCTGGTTGCATCGTCTAGTGGTAGGGTTTTTAGAATAGTTTAGTTTATTCATTTTAGTATGGAGTTAAAGAGGGGTTGATTGAAACTGGACAGGTTGTGCAGGGTTTTGTAGATGTGGTTTTTGGAAGAGTGGGTTGTGGTTCTATATTTGTAAGTGGGCAAGTGGTCACTGAAGATACTAGGTAAGATTCCAGAGTTGGAGTATTTTTGGGGGTCTGAAACCAGAATCCAGTCCAGAGTAGATCCTTGGTTGTTATTGTTATGAATTCTAGTTATGGTAGAGATCAGTTAAATACATCCAAGTGGAGTTATGCTATTGGTGAGGTAGTCAGAGTTTATGTTTAACCAGTTAGCGTTGACGTCACCCAGAATGATTCTTTCATTAGATATGTTTTGAGAGATCCAAAATAGGATGCCTTCTAATATAGGGATGTTGTTCCCAGTTGGAATATGCAGGACTGTGATGCATAATTGTTTGGTGTTATTGATTATCAGAGAGGGTAAAAGGATTTCAGAAGTATGAAAAGAGGGGATGAGTATGGGATATGGAACAATGATAAAGCTGTGGGGATAGACTAAGGCTACACCTCCACCTTTTTTGTGTATTCTGTCTGCTCTTATTATGTTATAACCTGGTGGGAGAAGTTCACTGTCTTCGATAAGTTGCTTCGGCCATGTTTCAGTGACTGCAAACATGTCAGGACATGCTGAGACAGCCATGCGTGGAGCTCTGCAGTTTTGTCGCAAATACTTCACAGGTTTAGAGTGATTAGAAATAGTTGTTTATGGGAAGAGGTTTTGGAAGGGGCAGGGGTGGAGTCGGGGCCTGGGTTGGGATGAATATCTCCACATTGGGCTCTACAGGAGTAGGTGCTGGTTTGGTGGTAAGGGAGGGTAGTTTTGATAAAAATCTTTATTTTAGTTAAGTGGAGGGCTGTAGCTTCAGGGTAGACTTTTAGAATTTTAAATTTAGTGAATAATAGTATGCTAGAGTTGTAAAGGGTAGATGATATTTTAGAGAAGGCATCAGTTTTAGTTTCTAGAGAACTACTGGATGTGCTGGATTTGTCTGTTATGAGGATCTTTTGGGGGTTCCATGATGTTAAATGTATATGTAGACAGAGAGAGCAGCGAGGGAGACTACGATGGGGTTACAATGAAACACGGTGCAGAGTTTAGATGGTGGTAGTAAAGTAACAACTATGAGGATTGTGTGAAAGGCTGTGGGGGGGGGGGTTAAATGCTTAGTAGGGGAAGTGAGTCTGATATGAGTTTCTGGAAGTTATTTGTAAGTAAGGGGGGTTGGTGCGTGATTACTGCAAGTGTTAGATTAGATAAGGGATATGTGGTGGTGCTTATGGGTAGAAGGGAGGTAGCTATGATAGGTATAAATGCAATCGAAATGAGGGTGACTGGGAATGGGGTTAGGGGAGGGGAGTGGAGTGAGCCCGAGCAAAGCGAGGGCAAACAGAGGAGGGCTGCACCCAGCTGACGCTGCTTGCAAGAAAAAACAATCAGTGGTTGCAGAGCAGCCTAGGTGAAGCAGTTTCGCTGTTAAGGTTTAACTTGAAAAGAGAAAGATGAAGTTCAACAGAAGGCAAGGGGGCTGATATGTTAGGTCAGGCGAGGGAGTAGTAGGTAGCTTGGGTAAACGGAAGGAAGCCCAATAAAGAATGTAACAGCAGTACAGACATTAAGTAGAAACAGTAAAGGGTATGTAGAGGGTATGTTGGGAGAAAGAGCTGAGTGAGTAATAAAGTGACAGTGGGGTAGCAGAGATGAGTACACTGATTAAAAGAAGACAGGAAGGTTGTTAAGTTTGTTTAGAAATAAGTTTAGGCTTGAGTATAGATAGTGTGGGGAGTAAAGTAAGAGAGTGAGAGTATATGGGGAGGTGAAAAGTAACTGCGAGTTCTGGTGGTGTACATATATTTACTACAGTGGCTGGATGTCTGGTAACTGCTAGACTCTTGAGGCTCTGCAGACCTCTTGACGTCAGTTCAGTTAGTGCAAAGATTCTGCAGGGCCAAATAGATGTCCATGCAAGGTAATGGAGAGGGCATTTGGCAAAACAGTAGAGAAGGTGGCTGTACCTTTTCAGTCAGTTAGGTTTATGATGGTACAACAATACAGGGAAGCACAAACAATTAAAAAACTATGAGGCTGCACAAGCAGAACCACTGTTGTAGGGGACTGATTGAGTGACAAGTGCATCCCAGGGCGCTTCTTAAATAGCTTAAAATGGAATCTTTCAGGGCCACTACAAACCCTCTTTAACCACAGCCACTGGATGGGCCCATCAACATATGAAGGCACTACAGACATACAAGCTTGACCAGTCTTAACTGCAATACAATGGAGAGAAACATCATGGGCCTGACATAATTTGGCTTTGTCAAAGGGAGGTCTTGCCTGCTCAATCTAGTGGGCTTCTTTGACACACCACTTATTTAGACTTGGCCAAAGCTTTCGACACAACCTCCCACTCAGAGATCATAGATAAACTTACTGAGTTAGGAATAAACCCATACATCATCAGATGGAGAGCAAACTGGCTCACTGACAGGAAACATATTGTCCAGATAAGTGAATCCACCTCTGATAACAAACCTGTTACTAGCTATGTCCCACACAGTATATATTTCTCTGAAGAGAAGACAAATTTTGGTGGGAACTGGCTCACCAAGTTCATCGATGACTGTAAGCTGGGAGCAATCACTTAATCACCAAATGATGTTGATATCCTACAACCAGGCCTAAAAATGACAAGCGACTGGTGCCAAAACTGTGGTCTGAGACTAATTGCTAAAATATGCATAATCATACCCTTTGGTAAATAAGATATCTCTGCAAATTATAATATTGATAGCACGCATCTAAAAACAGACCAACTGGTGAGGGACCTAGGACCACAGACAGATAGTAATGTAAACTTTGACCACCCTTCTGTATGTACCTAACCAGGCACTGACACCAGTTAGTGTGGCTCCAAAAGTTTCTCACTAAAAAATACAAGCATAAGACACATAAATGTGCCTTGCAACAGTATCTAGGATAACTAGATTTGTTAATAAAGCATTAGTACAATGGCTATGACAAAGGTCTCAATAACAGCATGGCTACACTGTCAAAGTAAGAGAAAGTAAATGAACGATGAAAAGGTGTTTTTTGGAAATAAAACATCATGAAATTAATGATACATACATAGAAAAAAAGGAGTTGTATAACCTGGTGCTGAGCATCAGCCAATGAACTTCCTGCAAATCCACATTTCAACAAATCTTAAATTATAGCAATGCTTTTAGTTGATTTCATTTTGTATCATTTATGTATAGCTATTGACAGCTATTTATTGCTTAACTTATTTCTCTTAAAGCTGAAGTAGCTGCTGAATGACTTTTTAGGATTTTCTAACAACTTAAAGAGCAATGTGTTGTGCTTAACAGGAGTTATTCCTTGTCATAACATTTCCCTTTGAAGGTAGGTACTACCTGGAGAAAAAAAGGTAATACAATGGGCACTCGTAGGACCCCAAGATGTCCATGTACCTACTGGCTTATGAAGAGGATGAGTGTCTGGTCATATCTCACAATACAAGCTCGTTAAAATTTTCCAGGTATTTTATACATGATGCCATTTTGATAATTTGTGATAGGCACAATCATGCAAGTGATATATATATATATATATATATATAGTTCCCTATCAGAAGCTTGAAACACTATAAGCCTGAAAATCAAAATCCTGAAAACTATAGACTGAAAATTCAAAATCCTGAAAGCCCAAAATCCTGAAACTCAAAATCCTCAAAACACAAATAATGCTAATATGTCACTATAAAGACACTAATATCTACCAACTGACCCTGACCCTAACCCTAACCCTAAGGTCCGTCACTATCGCACACTCACCTGACCCGCGCCCTAACCCTAACTCACTTAAACCGCCCCTAACCCCAATATTTGTCACTACTGCATACATGCCTAACCTGCGCCCTAACCCTAACTCACTTAAACCGCCCCTAACCCTGACATAAAACCAACCGCACACTTACCTGACCCCAACGCATGACCCAACACCACAGGGCTAACAATAGCAAAGCCACAATGACGTCAGTATGTCCATTTTGTGTTTTCAGGATTTTGAGTTTCAGGACTTTGAATTTTCAGTCTATAGTTTTCAGGATTTTGATTTTCAGGCTTATAGTGTTTCAGGCTTCTGATAGGGAACTATATATATATATATATATATATATATATATATATATATATATATATATATATATATATATATATATATACACATAATCCATATACCAAAATCCACACATAGAAACACAAAAACATTTGTGAAGGCTCTCAATAATAATCTGCTCAAGCAACAGAGACCTCCAAAGCAGAAACACAAGCAACCTCCATCCCCAACACAACCACACAACCGACTCGGTGTGCCACTCAACCACAGCCAATAAGGAAAACAATGTACCCAACACACTAGTCATAGGTGACTCTATAGTCAGGCACACTGATGTCCCACTCACCAGGCTAAACAAGGAGAAGGTTACTGTCAGCTGCCTGTCGGGTGCCAGGATCCACCACATAACCCATGCACTCAGGTCACTCCACAACAAGTACAAATATGACTCCATCATTTTCCATGTTGGTATGAATGACCCGGGACATACCTCCCTGGACTACATGAAAAGAGACATGGAAGAGCTCTCCGATCTTGTAGCCCAGGCAGGTATGACACTAGCCCTGAGTAACATCCTGCCATCACCCGGAATGATACCACAGTACAAGGACAAAATGATTGACTTCAACAATTGGCTAAGCTTCTGGTGTCATTCTAAGGGGATCCAGTATCTGTCTGCCTGTGATGACATGGTTGACAGACCACGATGCTTTGCCAGAGATGGCCTGCACCTGTCACCCCTGGGATTCCGGATACTGGCTAAGGCTCTTGCCGCCCCTATAGTGCCTTTTTTTTAGGCAAGGTTCAAATGACAAATTCACCACCATAACAGGAACAGGCAAGCAAAAACTGAGGGTAATGCTACTCAATGCTAGAAGTCTAAATCTCAAAATGCACTCCCTCGAGGCACTCCTTAAAATGGAGAACATCGATATCTGTGCAGTGACTGACACCTGGTTAAAGGCTCCAGAGAGCACCCCTGCATTACCAGGCTATAACTCATACCACACTTTTTGGCCATCTAACCTGGACAGGAACACCAAAGGCGGAGGTGTGTCTATATTCATTAAGGATATCCACACCTCCAGGCTAGTTGCTCAGCATAATGCATCCGAGGTTATCCAAGTGCAACTAACTCTGGGCAAAACTGCAATCCAAATTGTAGCTTTCTATAGATCCCCCACCATGCCCCAGGATTCCCACTCCTCTTTTCTTGATATACTGGAAAATATTAGGGTTCAACCAAACTCCCTAATAATGGGCAATTTCAACTACCCCACCATTAACTGGGAAAACTACTCATGTACCAACTCATTCACTCAATGCTTTCTGAAATTCATAAATTCCAATTCCCTGGATCAACTTATCCACACTCCCACCAGGTGCAACAATATCTTAGACCTAGTCATTACCAACATGAGTGACCAGTGTTCCACACCTGAAGTCAACTCCTCGTTGGTCAGATCCGACCATAAGCTAATCATCCTTGATATCCACATCCCGCCCCCACCCCCCATTAAGGAAACCACAGTAAAACATTCTCCAAAGCCAGCTTTATGCTTCTTAAGACAGAAGTGGTGAACTTCATGACACCCATGCAGATGGACAATACAGTTATTACTGCTGAATCCTACACAAATGCACTGTATAAGCACTTACACGAGTGCATGGATTGTGCCATCCCAAACAGAACTAAGATGCTATCCTCCAAAAAAATGAAGCCAATCTGGTGGTCCCCTGCCATAAGCAAACTCTACAACAGAAGGAAGAAGCTGTTGTAAAAGAGAGTAAAATACCATGACTGGAGGAGCTCCCTGGTCAGCCTCAGTAAGAAGCTGAGATCCCTTATGAGATCCTCAAAAGCTAGCTGTGAAAACAAAATCACCACTAATTCTAAGGACAACCACAAAGCATTCTATATCTATGTCAAGAATATCAGTGGCAACACCCAGATCTGCTCCGAGTTACAGCACAACGGCATGAAAATTACAGAACCAACTTGAGAAGACTGGTAGAGATGGGTGAAGGCTACCAGCCTAGTCACATAGAATTTGATACATAATTCTGGCATTTGTAAATATAAATGTAAAATACAGGCTTGTTTCTTAAATGAAAGAAAACACTGTAAAATGTTGAACTTCAATATTGTAGCAACATTGCCATCTGCTGTAAGGAAAGCTAAGTCAAGCATTTGTTGTTGGTCCTTTGAAATTAAAATTAATTCATGACTGCCTTTGAAGTTTACAATTCGGCTCCGGCCATGCTATGTGAAGCCTCCCTGCTTATTATTTTAAGGCTAAAGTTAATGACCAGAATTTACATGTAGAATGCCCTTTATTGCTCTAAGTGTCAAAGACTGTAAATACAGTTTTGGTGTGGCCTGGGAACCAGGAAGGTGTAAAAGATGATGTAATGTTTAGCCGAACTGCAGTTTCAATTTAAACAGTGAGAACCAGAAATTATTAAGCATTTTTGTCTTGCTATCTAACTCAGCACTGCCTTGCTCTATGAAAGTAAGTTACTTTAGAAGTATGTTTTCTTGTAGAAATAGCTAGGACTATAAAGATTAGACTAAGTGCGTTTCTGTTATGTCAGAACTGTACTACTGATTTATTTTAAGTTTCTGTGTGATCTCTGAAACTCTTTTTTTTTTTTTCAAAACAGGTTTATTGTTTTAACATACAAGAGAAATATCATAACAATTTTATACAAGTAATTAAAAATAGATATGATTATAACATTCAACAAAACAACTAAAGTATTTACAAAGACATCCACTACAATCAGATCAATTAATTAAACTAAAATACCATGCTATTGAAATTAGGATTTTTTTAACAAATTTTGTAAATTATCCCATACAATATAATAAGATGTTTTTCTAGTTGTTCTTGACCTAATTGTGTTTATTTCCATATGGCACACTATATTCATAACATTTTTAAATTCATTGAACGAAGGAGGTGTATCTGAAATCCAATTTCTGGTTATTATTTTCCTAGCCACTGCTAGAATAGACCATAACAAGGGAAGCTTAACCTTTTTAACACTTTGAGGTACAGGTGTGTTGAATAATATAAGAGATTTAGAAATAATGAAATTATCTGTAAAAAGAGCCTGCAAAAATTCATTAATTGACTTCCAGTTTTCTTTCAATTTTATACAGTCATAAAACATATGAGCCCAGTCAGCATTAATTTCTACATTACATCTCTTACATAGATTATCTTTATTATTTATTTTATTCATCATCAAAGGTATAAAAAGATCTATGTAAAAATTTCCATGTATAAAGTCTCCAGACAATGGTAGACATAGTTCTATAGGCAGATTCATAGTTTCATAGTTTCATAGTTTAGTACTAAGCTAACTGCCCTTGTGAGCCATTTTAAGCCTAGCCAATTATCCCTTGTGAGACTCAAACCATGAACCTTGTGTTTGTAAGGCAAACATCTTAGCCGTTAAGCCACCCTCCCAACCCCTTTATATAATAAAATTCCATTCCCTATACTTAGGGTGCATGAATATAAAGTTACAATAGCTAATAATAACATTTAATGGGTAACAAACCATATGTTTAGGTGTAATAGGTGAAGTACAAAATTCCTTTAGTAACCATAACATGGAGTTATTTACAATCATATTTTTATGTGTTAAGGAGATTTTCATGAAGTGCATATTAATTAGCTCCCAATAATCTTTCCATTTTGCGACATATGACTGATCTATTAATAAAGTAATAACTTTTACAATAGAAGAGATAGTATATAAATTAAAGTCTGGAAAAGAAATACCCCCTTCAGACCAGCTATTAGTATGTTTCTTTAATGCAATCCTAGGTCTATTAGGTGCCCATAGGAAATTTAACATTAGTGTATTCAGTTTCTTGATAATTATTTTTGTAGGTGGAAGTATTATTGATTGTATTAAGTATAAAATCTTGGGGAATATTATCATTTTAATAATTGTAAGTCTCTCCTCAATAGTAAAAAACATATTATTCCAGGTATTAAAAATATTTTGTATATTAAGAAAACAGGTATTATAATTATTATATATAATATATTTAATATCTTTAGATAGTATTATACCTAAATAAGTTATCTGACCTGAATTGGGTACATATTTAGTAAAATCACTAATGAGAATATTTTTTCGTGTATATATAGGTAGTATTTTAGTTTTTTCTTCATTGAATATTAAACCAGAAATACTTTTAAAATTCATCATTTTATCAAATAGAGACTGCATAGAAGAATTAGATCCTGCTGGTGTAATTAGAACATCATCTGCAAAAAGCAAAATAGGCTCAAAGGCATACCAATGGCACGGACTCCAAAAATCTTGTATGGAAAAAACCTTTATTGTAGCAGAACTGCACCAAACCATAAGCGCTTTCACGTTAAAGTAACGCTTCTTCAGACTTCAATATTAGGTGGTAAACTTCAAACATTTATATACTATAGTTAATCAAAGCTCAATTGATCAATCAAACAATTGACTTAATAAATATTTAAAGTGCCAGTGCTCAGTGTGCATAATATTCAACAACTATTTAAACATTTAAAAACACAAGCCATGATATTATATAAAGTTATGTAAAAAACTGTTGATCTAAAAGTACATTTATAAACACATTAGGAACATTAAAAAATAAAAATAATAGCTAACTTAGTGTTTAAAAGCCTTAGCTGCTAAAAAAGGTTTTAAAGTGATTTTATCGTTTAAGCCGTGTATGTGTGCCTGGAGTCTAAGGATCCATCTATTCTCCAACTCTTCTGTATGATTCTTAACATTCCCTAATCTACTGTCTAACTTAACCAATTCTAGAACTTTAAACTTAAAATGATGTGTAGATCCTTTGTCCATGACGTGTTTTGCTAAAGCATTGGTAGCATCTTCTTTATTAATAGCGTATAAGTGTTCTCTTATCCGCTCACGCAATGTACGGTTTGTTTTGCCTACATAAAATTTCAAACATAACTGACATTGAGCTAAATATATTAGATTCTTAGACCTACAATCAGTATAACATTTAAAAGTGTAGGTTCTGCCAGTATGAGGATGGATGAATGCATTTTCTGTTGTTATGAACCTGCACTGATTGCAGGTCCGACAGGGAAAGTACCTTCCCTCTGTGATTTAAAATTTTCCACATTTGTCCTTTCATAGCATAGAAGTCTTTTAAGGGACTTCATGTTTTTGTATGCTATGTTTGGTGTTCCTTCAACTAATGTCTTAATTCTCTCATCCATAGTTAGAATCTTCCAATTGTTCTCTATTATCTTTTTTATCTGACTGTTCCTATTGGTATAGGGTATGACTAGTCTGTTTTTGGAAATGGATATCTCTTTCTTGTTCACATTATTAGTATTTGGTTTCTTGTGATAGAACGGTCGACCCCTATCTTTTCTCAGTTCACTTGCCATAGTTATAGTATTGTGCACAGCTTGTTTGTTGTATCCTCTATGCACAAAATTTTTCTCTAGAATTGCCTTCTGTTCTTCAAATACTATCTCATCAGTGGTCAATTTAGATGCCCTTAGCGCCTGATTCATTACCACATTTTTGTGAATGTGTCGGGGATGCATGCTGGTTCGATGGAGTAGGTTATTCCTCCAGCATGCCTTCCTGTACATTTCCGTACTCACGCCATTAGATCCCTTGGTTAACTGAACATCAAGGAATTGTATCACCTCACATGAATGGCTACTCTGAAATTCTAAGAATTTAGTTGTCCCATTTATATACCTTATAAACTCATTTAAGTGATGTTCTGTTCCTCTCCATAACAGAATGACGTCATCTACAAAACGACAATAATGTATTATATGTTCATTGAAAACTATATTGAGTTTATATAATATCATGGTTTGTGTTTTAAATGTTTAAATAGTTGTTGAATATTATGCACACTGAGCACTGGCACTTTAAATATTTATTAAGTCAATTGTTTGATTGATCAATTGAGCTTTGATTAACTATAGTATATAAATGTTTGAAGTTTACCACCTAATATTGAAGTCTGAAGAAGCGTTACTTTAACGTGAAAGCGCTTACGGTTTGGTGCAGTTCTGCTACAATAAAGGTTTTTTCCATACAAGATTTTTGGAGTCCGTGCCATTGGTATGCCTTTGAGCCTATTTTGCTGACTGCTGTTTCGTTTTTGCTCTACAAAGGCATTTTATCCAGCATAGGTGATTGTTTCCTCCTTTATCTGTTTTTGTTCTGATCTTCTGCTGGGACATGGCTGCTGAAGCAAGTAAGAATCCGAGTTTAAATCTACCGCCAGTTAATAAGACATTTAACCTCCAAGGTCTACTTGAAATGAATGTGAATCCGTTATTGAAGTTAACGGCCACTGATCTAAACACTACCGGTACTGTGAATACCAATCACAAGCAGGATATGGACATAATTTTTATAACTCGACGATTGGAAAATAAACTACATAAACTAAAGAGTGTTCAGTGGCAGAAGTTACATATGGAAGCTTGCATGAGCTTCCGACTGATACCAAGGGGGCTAAGAGTCCTAAAGATGCCCACGTTTGGGAACTCGAACCCCAGTTTGCTCTCCAAATGGCAAAAATTAAATCTAGAAACAAGTTTTGGTTATATAAGAATATTAATTGAACAATATGATATGATACTGGAGACTTTATTTAAAGAAATTTCCACTCTAGAAACAGAGCTATTGGACTTATTAAACCAGCGGGAGTTGGGTATGCTGTATGATGATTTGAACATCATGCTTTGCTCTATCGACCAGAAATTAATTCAAGATAAGAGGAGAAAATTAGAGAGAGACTATGTGGATTTTCAAAAGGGCCAAGTGTTCTCGTGGCCGAGAGATAAGGTCAACAATTCCGTATATAATACTTCTACTAATAGAAACAGTGTTCCTGTCAAACGGAATGCAAATGGAGGTAATTTGCATTGTCACGCCCACCAACAGATGACGACCACATTGGAACCCTCCCTTGGAAGCGCACCACTCATTTCGGAGGAGACGAATTTGAATAATGGCGCCCCCTTGATGACGACATCCGGAGCTAACGCTAAACGACAAGTCACCATTGAAGCCATGGTCCACCTCGATGATGTGGGTACTGTCCTTGTACCCACAACGACTACCAAGGAATGTAGTAACTCCAGTCCCAATTTAGAAGCCAGGAAGAAATCGCCAGCTGTTAGTTCGGCAGTTGACGTCATTGAAAGGGAAGAAGAGAGTGATGTTTTTTCACCACGCGGAGAATTTCCTTCTTTTCCACTCCCCTTCAAGCCGGTGGAAACAAGGACCTGGACATTTCAGAATGCCAACAGGAAAAGGAAGGGGACAGAGGAGATTTACGAGAATCAGAGAAAAGCACTGAGGTCGATACACAAGACCTAGTCGTTAATATCTCCAGGTACAAGCTTAATGACAGTGAATTATCTGTCCTTAACAAAGGACTTAGTTTTATCCCTTCGGGATTCACTGATGTCACTGAATTTATAGTGGATATTAAAATGTTTACCAGGAACATAGCCTTAAAAATGTTATATGGTGATGATAAAGTAAATACTAATAATGTAGACAATATAAGTGTTCTTAGGAAACCATCCACGTTCATTCCAACACAACATCCTTTACTTGAAGTATTCGAACGTGCTTGTGAACATGATTTAATTGAGCTTTATAATAAGAATACAGGGAGACCTGATTTTTTCAATACGACCACTAAAGAGAAAGCAGCTATTTCAAGCTTACAGTGTAATAAAGAAATAGTGATAAGGCAGGCCGATAAGGGGGGAGCTATAGTAGTAATGGACAGGGAAATATATGACATTAAAGTATCTTCGATGCTTGCAGAAGTAGACACCTATACACCTCTAAGTGCTAGTTTACTAAATAAATTGATTAAAAGTGTACATGCACAATTATATGATTTGCTTCTTACTAATGTCATTGATATGAATTTATATAGATATTTTCTTATTGAGAACCCACTAGTACCTACATTTAGAGGCCTCCCCAAAATACACAAAGAACTAAATGACCCACCCTTAAGACCTATCGTCTCCAGCAAAGGGTGGTTGACTGAGTCTTTATCAATTTTCTTAGACAAACAATTTAAACCCATAGTTAATAGCACTAAACATATCTTAAAAGATACACAACAATTCATAGAAGATCTAGCAAGATGCAACGAGGAGCATCCCATTGAAATTGGTGATCTCTCTGTCACCTTAGATGTGAAATCTTTATTCACATCAATCCCAAATGATATTGGTATTGAATTTCTGAGATTATTCCTCTTGGACTATGGCATAGATAACAACAAAATAATTAGATGGACATCACTACTTGAAATAGTTCTAGAGAATAATGTTATGGTATATGACAATAATTATTATTTACAACGAAAGGGGGTAGCAATGGGAACCCCATGCGCGAACTCATATGCCAACTTAGTGTTGGCATATTGGGAGGAAGCATATGTGTTGAAAAATATAGTTTTCAATGAACATATAATACATTATTGTCGTTTTGTAGATGACGTCTTTCTGTTATGGAGAGGAACAGAACATCACTTAAATGAGTTTATAAGGTATATAAATGGGACAACTAAATTCTTAGAATTTCAGAGTAGCCATTCATGTGAGGTGATACAATTCCTTGATGTTCAGTTAACCAAGGGATCTAATGGCGTGAGTACGGAAATGTACAGGAAGGCATGCTGGAGGAATAACCTACTCCATCGAACCAGCATGCATCCCCGACACATTCATAAAAATTTGGTAATGAATCAGGCGCTAAGGGCATCTAAATTGACCACTGATGAGATAGTATTTGAAGAACAGAAGGAAATTCTAGAGAAAAATTTTGTGCATAGAGGATACAACAAACAAGCTGTGCACAATACTATAACTATGGCAAGTGAACTGAGAAAAGATAGGGGTCGACCGTTCTATCACAAGAAACCAAATACTAATAATGTGAACAAGAAAGAGATATCCATTTCCAAAAACAGACTAGTCATACCCTATACCAATAGGAACAGTCAGATAAAAAAGATAATAGAGAACAATTGGAAGATTCTAACTATGGATGAGAGAATTAAGACATTAGTTGAAGTAACACCAAACATAGCATACAAAAACATGAAGTCCCTTAAAAGACTTCTATGCTATGAAAGGACAAATGTGGAAAATTTTAAATCACAGAGGGAAGGTACTTTCCCCTGTCGGACCTGCAATCAGTGCAGGTTCATAACAACAGAAAATGCATTCATCCATCCTCATACTGGCAGAACCTACACTTTTAAATGTTATACTGATTGTAGGTCTAAGAATCTAATATATTTAGCTCAATGTCAGTTATGTTTGAAATTTTATGTAGGCAAAACAAACCGTACATTGCGTGAGCGGATAAGAGAACACTTATACGCTATTAATAAAGAAGATGCTACCAATGCTTTAGCAAAACACGTCATGGACAAAGGATCTACACATCATTTTAAGTTTAAAGTTCTAGAATTGGTTAAGTTAGACAGTAGATTAGGGAATGTTAAGAATCGTACAGAAGAGTTGGAGAATAGATGGATCCTTAGACTCCAGGCACACATACACGGCTTAAACGATAAAATCACTTTAAAACCTTTATTAGCAGCTAAGGCTTTTAAACACTAAGTTAGCTATTATTTTTATTTTTTAATGTTCCTAATGTGTTTATAAATGTACTTTTAGATCAACAGTTTTTTACATAACTTTATATAATATCATGGTTTGTGTTTTTAAATGTTTAAATAGTTGTTGAATATTATGCACACTGAGCACTGGCACTTTAAATATTTATTAAGTCAATTGTTTGATTGATCAATTGAGCTTTGATTAACTATAGTATATAAATGTTTGAAGTTTACCACCTAATATTGAAGTCTGAAGAAGCGTTACTTTAACGTGAAAGCGCTTACGGTTTGGTGCAGTTCTGCTACAATAAAGTTTTTTTCCATACAAGATTTTTGGAGTCCGTGCCATTGGTATGCCTTTGAGCCTATTTTGCTGACTGCTGTTTCGTTTTTGCTCTACAAAGGCATTTTATCCAGCATAGGTGATTGTTTCCTCCTTTATCATCTGCAAAAAGTTGAATTTTGGATGTTGTATTTTCATCTATTTCAAAACCCTCTATGTCAGTACTGTTTCTGATCAAATTAGCCCAAGGCTCCATTACTAAAGTGAATAATAGTGGAGAAAGTGGACATCCTTGTTTTGTACCTTTAAAAATGGGTATTTTTTGTGAAACATATGTTCCTACCTTAATATAAGCCAATGTTCCTTTGTATAAATGCTCAATTAGATTTACAAATGCATCTGAGAAGTTTGTGCACTTCAGTAAGGTAAACAGATAGTCCCAACTTACTGAATCAAATGCTGAACTTATATCAAGACTAATAAGTGTTAAATCTTTCTTTTTCCTATTTGCAAAATCAATTAATGTTAAAGTTCTTCTTATATTATCAAAAGTATTTCTATTTACAATGAAGCCTGTCTGATCTATATCTATAATGCCGGTGATGATTGTCTTCAATCTATCAGCAAAAATACTCATAAACATTTTATAATCAACATTAAGTAATGAGATGGGCCAATATGAAGTACATCTAGTTGGATCTTTATTAGGTTTTAAAATTGGCGAAATAAATGTATATTGCCAAGATGGGGGGGTTATTAACTCAGTTTGGGCCAAAATAAAACCTTATGTATTAATGAATATGTACTTTTAGAAAGGATTTTATATATCTCTGGTATAATACCATCATTACCCGGTGCTTTGTTTGATTTAAGCTTATTTATTGTGTAATAACCTCTGTATATGAAATACTTTTGTCCAATAGTTTAATCTGTTGTTTATTAAGCTTTTTATTCATGTTTGTGGTTATAAACTCCTTTATTTTATCTTTAGGTTCCATGTTAATGTTATTATTGTTAATATTGTGAAAGTGATTTCTAAATTCATCTAGTATTTCTGGTATACTAGAAACATTCTTCTTTTTCCTTAGAGAAAATATTTCTTTGATATGGTTTTGTTTATTCAACCTTTTTGTTTTATTTTTAAGTCTATGTAAGTATTTGGGGCTTATTGAATAAGACAAAACTTGTATTTTCTAAAGTTATTTTAACTTTATGAGTTAAAATTTCTTTGTATTTCTCATTTAGTTTGTTTATTTCTTCAATAACTTTCTTGTCCATAATATTTTCTTTATTATTATGTTTATAAGAGTCTAATTTACTTTGAATATCTAACAATTCCTTATCCCAAGATTTCCTTTTATTATTATACCATCTGATACTTTGTCCATATAGATATGATTTTAAGGCATCCCAAACATAGACAATGGAGACTTCAGGAGTATTATTTATGTCTAAAAATGTTTTACTTCTGAAAGTATATATTCTTTATAGTCTTTTAGTTGAGTTAAGTATGCTGGTATCCTTTTGATCTGAACATTATGAGTATTTTTATAATGAATTCAAAAACAATTGAATTATGATCAGATATAGGACATGAAATGATTTTGGAATTAATTAAATCTGTTACCATCTGGTTAGAAATAAAGACTCTATTTTTGAATAAGTTTTGTATCTGTTAGAAAAAAAGGTGTATGGTAATGATTTTGAATCTATCTGATTATTAATATCATTCAAATGATAAGAATTAGCAAAATCATTTAAATGTTTTGCATTAGATGTAATTCTTCTTTTTCCTATAGTGGTAGTATCACTTTCATGTAGTATACAATTAAAGTCACCAGCTAAAATAATATCTCCTATAGAGAATGATATGATCTTATCAAGATGATGTTTCACTGTATTAATACCAATTCCAGGTATCCAATATACATTAATTAAAGTGTAAGTCTTCCCATTAATTTGTATTGTAACCATACAAAGCATTCCTTTGTCATCCTGATAAGACTTAATGGTTTTAGGAATGGGCATACTTTTATTCCATAAAATAGCCACTCCTCTTTTTTCTGAGTGTGCTCTGAACTAACCAATACTGTATATTTGTTTGTGGCTAGTTTATCAATATCTTTTTCAAGAGATGGGTTTCTTGCAGGAAGACTAAGTTGGCCTTATGTAAATTAATGTATCTTATTAGGCTTGCCCTTTTACACGGATTATTCAATCCATTAATGTTTAAAGAAATTCCTTTTAAAGATGTCATTTGGCATTTTTAAAACTTAAGAATCTTATAATCAAAATAACAAATAACAACATAAGTAATGTTACATCTCCTCCTTTAGGTGTACCTTTAAATATAGCTGTATTTATTGAATCTCTTATGGGATTTTGTATAGGATTCAATTTTGTTTGTAGTGACAATGAGTGTACAAAATATATTGTGGATGTCAAAACTATATACATATAACAATGAACAAGTGAAAATAATGTAAGGATTAAACCTTGCATCCAGCCTGGAGTTAAAAACTCCAACTTAGAGTAGTATTTACCACTCAAGTTAACCCCCTATCCTAAGCAGCAGTACCTCAGCTACCACCTTATCAATTTAATACTGGTTATATTTAACTTAAATTAACAGCTTTCAATTCAATTATCTAGCAAGACAAGACTACACATTTGATAAAACAGCATCATATAAACTAAAATAAACTTTTTTTTTTTAAAAACTATTCATACTACTATATACATCTATGTAATATAATGCACTTGTATTCAAATAGCATTCAAATAATCTTGATATTAGGAACCAAGAGGAGAGAGAGAAATAAAAGATGTGAAAGAGGGAGAGAGAGTGAAAGAAAGAGAGAGAGAGAGAGAGAAAAAAAATGGAAGGCATATTTACATATTAATTTATTCAAAGTAAGTAAAAATAAGTTCTAACATTCATTTAAATCAAAAACTTTGGCTAATATGGTTCAGACATTACATATATTAAGATGCATCTATTTTCTGTCATGTAAATGCAGTCAACAGCTTCTAAAAAAAAAACCTTGAATTGCTTGTATATGAGCATTTTACTCATACTCATTATTGTCAATAGAATAAAATATTATATTTATAGAAATTGTTATAAATCATACTGCATAGTTATGCAAATTCTCAGAAACACTTGCATTATTGTAAAAAAGCCATCTGTATTTTGTATGTCTATACTACTGCTTTAAAATATATCACATGACAATTTCTTCCAGAATAGAGTTATAAAGTTATTTATGCTTGTCAATCAGATGAATTAAATGAGTTATAGTAATGTATATGTTTGGAACATAAGTTTTTAACACAGATTAGTATGCTTCAGTCAAGTAGATTTTCAAAAACACTTGAATAAATGTTTCATTTTCTATGCCTTCTAAAATAAGACATTTACTTACTACAAGAAACTGCATCATTTAAAATCATTATAACTGACATATTTTATGAATTATAACATAGATATTTAAGTAATTATATAAAATAACTCACATTTAAATGTCAAAGGGTTCATTTTTCTTCACATAGTTGCATTTGCATCAGTTCTACTTCCTGGTAGAGTGTTCTTCCTGAATCTGTGATGTGTCAGTGTGATATCTGGGTCAAAGGTCAGATTGACTGCTTTCAGCTTCTCTGTGAGAATTCTGAGAGTTGAAGCTTTTAAAACAACTCGAGGACACTGTTCATGAGGTAGCCCACATCCCAGATTGTCTCCCTTAACATTTTGGCGGGAAACTTGTTAAAAACTAGTGACAAACATTCATTTAGCAGTGTAAATGCATCTAAACATGACAAAACCTTTGTGATGTATTTTACAGGTTATTACAGCCTCTATGTAAGTGAAATTAAGCCCAAAGTTATTAATAAGTAATAAAACTCAATATTTTTGTCCCAACTCAATTTTTATGCAAATCTTATTATTTACTGTGTCTATATGATCAAAAGCATTTCTATATATTAATATGAGAAAAAAAAATAAAGAGAAAGAATGAAGAAAAGAAAAAGAGAGTAGAAAATAAAAGAGTGTAAAGCAGAAATAAAAAAAATGTAAGAGAAAGCTATAAGAAGTATATACAATGGAATATTACTTACTGTTTATATTAATAGAGTTAAAAATAAAACATATTATTTACTATTATTTAGTTCTAATTATTATTAGTTAAAGCATGACAGATTATTTACAAACAAGCATAAGCAGTATAATCAAGAAAGTATAATTAGGAATAGCATTTGAAGAACATACAAACTTTTTACAAGGAATAAATATGTTATTATTCCATTTATCATATTTTCATTACTCTTCTCTCCCTGCCCTCCCCCACCCTTTACCCACTACATAATCTAAATATAATGTCATTGTTTAAACAAAGAAAAGAAGAAAAGGAGAAAAAAAGAAAAAAATGTATCAAATTACTGACCTTACTTCTTTTTCAGAAAGAGAAACACATTGAATAATAGCTTGTTATTAGTTCCTCAGATATTTTGACTGGTTATGAAACAAAACATTTCTTTGCACACAGAGAATAACTTTGATTAAATCTTTTCAGAATATTTGTGGCTTTCTGGAAATGCAGGAACTATATTTAAAAGATTAATAATGAAGTAAAATGATGAGAGAAAAAAGAAAAAAAACATAGAACAAATCATTTGTTTTTAGTCTCTTCTTCTTCTCTGAAGTCTTCCACGAAGTTTCAGTTGCCAGTCTCTTTAATGAAGGACTAGCCCATTCCATTTCCTCTATTTTATCCAAAATCTTATTTTTTTGATAAACAGTAAAGCAGAGTCTAAGTCATCAAAAATTTTAGGACCATCAGGAAGGAAGATTTTTAGCTTGGCAGGAAACAGAAGGTATGTTTTAAACTGTGCTTTTTTAAGCTCCCTTATTAGTGGCAGAAAAACTTTTCTTTTAGCTATTACCAAGGAAGAATAGTCATTGTCAAAATGCACAGTTGTCTCATTAATCTTAACAGGAGCTTTAGCCCAAGCAGATTTAAGAACCATCTCTTTATCAAAAGATGATAGAAATCTAACTATAACTGATCTAGGATAGTTTTTGTTAGAGTTAGTATTAGCTATAGATCTATGTGCTCTTTCGATACCAAAACAGAATGCTTCTGATAAATCTAATGTTTTAGGGAGCCATGTTGTTAAAAAAAGAAGTAATATTGTTACCTTCAATATTTTCTGGCAGTCCAAAAATCCTAATGTTATTGCGCCTAGATCTATTTTCCAGGTCATCCAGCTTTGTTTGTAAATGTGTATTTTGTTTCAGCAGAAACTCAATGTTGATTTCCTCTTCTTGGATTCTATTTTCCATGTCATTCACAGCTTCTTCTATGCCTGTCATCTGGATCTTCTGTTGTTGCAGGTCTATATGTAACAAGTCTATTTGTTTTGTAGTTTTTTCTATGAAGGTATCAATTTTAGTATCCATTTTATCCATCTTAGCAGTAAGTTGCTGGATTATAGTTATCAGAGACTGAAGTTCTTTCTTGATGCTGAAGTCTTGAGAATTTGTCTTACTGGAACTCATTTCAGACTGATAAACTGACAGGAAATTTTCCAAAGTGATTTCTGACAGGAATATTATTAAAATTTCCTTTCTTTTTTAGATATAGTTCAAGAACTATATAAAACAAACATATTTAGAAAGAAAATTACTTCAAAAATTTATTTTTTAAGTAATTAATTCCTGTCAGTGTAATGAAATTGGTGGAGCTGAAGAAATCTGCTGCTATTCTGTGTTCATCCTTGGCCACGCCCCGATCTCTGAACTCTTGAATGGCACTGTGGTGTAGTAGTATTATCGCGTGTTTTTAGTATTTGTTATTAAATATTTAAAAAAACTTTTACCTTTGGCTGGTTTGTGTAGTGATAAGTTAAGCTCTAGAGAGCATTGCATATTTATAGAGTTTATTGTACAAGGCTGCTTTAATCAGCCTTGACTGATTAGTCACACTTACCAATTGGATAATAATATTGCACAGTAATAACTGGACACCCTTTTAAGGGCCTTTGAGTAGCTGATAAATATTAGCTGGTGGTGTCAGTATTTACTACCATATAGTCTGGGTAAAGGGGCAAAGCTGGAGAATCTGTGTCAGCCTTTCTCAAGAGTGTCTGTGAAGTTGTATACATATTTATCTCAAAGTGTGTGTCAGCTAATTGGGCAGGGACATGAAGAACTGGTTGGACAGAGAGGGTACTGGAGGTTAGCTTGCCAGCTAGGCTGAGATCTGGACCCTATAGCTGTGCCAGTGGGGAGTCTTATTGGGGACCTGGGAAGCAAGGGAGAAACCATCCCCAGACTGACTGTGATCTCTGTGTGCACTTAAGAGAAATTGTACTTTACTGTGTGTATTTATTATCCTTTCCTCTTATATGTGACACCATCTCTGGGGTTAGTGGTGAGGATTGAGGTGCCCAATTAGCTGAAGTTAAACGCCAAAAAATGCATAGTCATACCCTTTGGGAAAAACAAGGCTACCCCTAGCTACCATATAGGTGGCAATCCACTGAGCACAGAAAAAGTCATCAGAGATCTGGGGACCCAGGTTGACAGTAGCCTTTCGTTTGACACTCATGTTGCTAAAGTAGTTAGGAAAACCTTCTATATCACCCACCTGATCATGAAGGGATTCACATCTAGATCAAGGGAGGTCATCGTCCCCCTGTACTCATCACTTATTAGACCTATGATTGAGTACAATGCCCCATTCGGAATGTATCTGACCAGACACCTGCTGCAGCTTGAAAGGCCCCAAAAGTTCCTCACCAAAAGGATAAAGGGTCTCAAAATATGTCTTATGCTGCCCGACTGAAAGAACTCCAGCTCTATTCAGTCTCATACCGCTTGCTCAGAGGTGACCTGTGCCTGACATATAAGGCCATGTCAAACCCAGATTTGATGAATATGCTTCACCTCAAAAAATCTAGATCCCTCAGAACCACAAGGGCGGGAGACTTAAACCTTGACACGGTTATAAATAGAACGTGCTGGAGGGACAGATTCATCACCCAGAGACTCCCTATGCTGTGGAACAAAATCCCGGTACATGTGAGGCAGAGCACCTCTCTGGTCTTGTTCAAGAGGAATCTTGACCAATGGATGGGAGATTGCAGATATACCCCAGGGATTACTGCAGCGTCACTGCTTGACAGAGGCACAGCAAAATGATAGGCATAGTTTTTATTCAAACTAAAGGGGTGGCGAAAGCCACATAACTATGGGCTAGGCTTATAAATGCCCTTGGGCAGATAGCCTAGTATGAACCTATGAACCTATGAACCTATGATTGCTGGGCCAGGGTGTGGGCATCACACAACTGATATCGCCAACATCCTGGCAGATAGGTTCAGTGCTAACTTAATCCCTCTCTCACCCCCTAAAGGGCCCATATCTATACAAGAAGAATGCAGAGTCCGTGTAATCACAACTATGCAGGTAAAAGCTGCACTCTCTAAAGCCAAAAACACAGCATCCATTGAACCGGACAACATCTCAGGCTGCGTTTTACATGAACTTCAGAATGAACTGGCTCCCCACCTAAGCACCATATTCAGTCAAAACCTCACGTAAGGCCTTGTGCCCACTGAATGGTGCACAGCAATAGTTATCCCACTCCACAAATGGTGAGCCTCCAGTGATCCTGGGAACTATTGCCCTATTAGCCTGATGAGCCTGGTCTGTAAGGCCATGGAATGTATCATCATGGAACTCATAAAAAAAGACATTGATAACTTCCAAACTTTGTACCCCATCCAGTTCAGGTTTGTGAAAGGCAGTTCATGCCTCCTGAACCTGATTGACTTCTTTGAGGCAGTCACCAAAGCCGTAGACAAGGATAAGGTGGTTCACACAGCATATCTTGACCTCGCCAAGGCTTTCGACACCATCTCTTATTCTGGAATTATAGCTAAACTAACTAAACTAGGTATAAATCCCTACGCCACAAGATGGGTTGCCAACTGGCTCACTGACATAATCCACACTGTAAAAGTTGGAGACTCCAAATCTGACTTCAAACAAGTGGCAAATGGAGTACCACATGGTTCAGTCCTGGGACCTCTCCTGTTTGGTATCTACTTCTCTGAAGTACAGACTAACACAGAAGGCCTCTGACTATTGAAGTTCACAGATGACTTCAAACTAGGAGCCATAGTCGAGTCCCCAAATGATGTTGGCATCCTACAAAATGGCCTCACTGAGACAGATGCCTGGTGTCAGACCCATGGCCTCAAGCTCAATGCCAAAAAGTGCATTGTCATCCACTTTGGTAAAAACTCTGTACCCATGAACTACCACATGGCCTTAAGCTAAACGCCAAAAAATGTATAGTCATACCCTTTGGTAAAAACAAGGTAACCCCAAGTTACCACATAGGTGGCAATCCATTAAGCACAGAAGAGGTTATCAGGGACCTGGGGACCCAAGTTGACAGTAACCTTTCTTTTGACACTCACATTGCCAAAGTAGTTAGGAGGACCTTCTACATTGCCCACCTGATTATGAAGGGATTCACATCCAGATCAAGGGAGGTCATTGTTCCCCTGTACTCTTCACTTATCAGACCAATGATTGAGTACAATGCCCCATTCGGAATGTATCTTACCCGACACCTGCAGCAATTGGAAAGAACCCAAAAGTTCCTCACCAAAAGGATAAAGGGGCTCAAAAATATGCCATATGCTGCCCGACTGAAGAAACTCCAGCTCTATTCAGTCGCATACCATCTGCTCAGAGGTGACCTGTGCCTGACATACAAGGCCATGTCCAACCCAGAATTAATGGACATGCTCCACCTCAAAAAATCCAAATCCACCAGAGCCACAAGAGCAAGAGACTTAAACCTCAACACGGATATAAATAGGACGTGCTGGAGGGACAGATTCATCACCCAGAGACTCCCTATGCTGTGGAACAGAATCCCGGTCCATGTGAGACAGAGCACCTCGCTGGCTCTGTTCAAGAGGAATCTTGACCAGTGGATGGGAGATCGTAGGTTTACCCCGGGGATCATCTCTGTATCACTGCTGGACAGTGGCACGGCAAACTAATGGGTATAGTATTCTTCAACCTAAGGGGTGGTGAAAGCCACACAACTCTGGCTAGGCTTATAAATGCCCTAGGGCAGATAGCCTAGTATGAACCTATGAACCTATGAACCTATAAGCAGCAGTCTACTTAATGCCAAATGTGTGATATGAGACCTTGGGACCCAGGTGGAGAGTAGTCTCACTTTTGATAATCACATCGCCACAGTAATCAGGAAATCCTTCTACGTGGCACACCTCATCACAAAAGCGTTTTCATCCAGGAAAAAAGAGGTCATTGCTCACCTCTACCCGACCCTCATTAGACCCATTATAGAGTACAATGCTCCTTTTGGAATGTACCTCACAAGGCATCTGCAGCAGCTGTAAAGGCCACAGAAGTACCTCACAAAGAGGATTACTGGCCTCAAACAGATGCTCTACACTGACAGTCTCAAAAAACTCCAGCTTTACTCTGTAGCATATCACCTACTCCGAAGTGATCTCTGCCTAACATATAAAGCTATGTCAAACCCAGAGCTCTTGGACATGCTACACCTAAAAAAATCCCAGTCCCTCCAAGCTACATGCTCTAGGGACCTAAACCTTGTCACTACAATAAACAGAACATGCTGGTGGGCTAGATTCCTGTCCCAGACACTTCCCAAACTCTGGAACAAGCTACCCATCTATGTCAAGCAATGTTTTTCATTAGCACTCTTCAAGAAAAATTTTGATGAGTGGATGGGAAATAGGAAATACACCCTGCGGATCACTTCTGTAGCTCTGCTCGACAGGGATACAGGAAAATAACTTTCTTGGGTAGCATAAGCCAGGGAACCTTGTTGGCTAGGCTTACTTAGGCCCTTGGACCGAAAACCTAGTACCTACCTATGAACCTATAAATCTATGGATCTACTATGGTTGATTGAACTTTCAGAACTTCAAAGACTATATGTCCGAGACCGTATGTTCAAAGTTCTGAAACTTCAAAAGAAAAAAGAAAAAAATACAGAACAAAACACTTTTTACTTACCTTTGTGCGGGGGGGGGGGGCAAGCCCCTCTGCACCCACCACTCTCCCTGCTACTTAAATATGCCAACTCTCAGATCACACTACAGTGAGGAAAATGGCAAATCCCAGGTTCCATGCTCTATGGTGATCTCAATGCAGTGTTTATTGACGTTTTAGAACTTTGAAGATATCGTCTCGGCCACATGGTCTTCAGAGTTCTGAAAGTTCGATCAGCTGTAGTAGATCCACACACACACACATATATATATATATATATATATATATATATATATATATATATATATATATATATATATATATGTGTGTGTGTGTGTGTGTGTGTATATATACATATATATATATATATATATATATATATATATATATATATATATATATATATATATATATATATAATATATGGGATCCGGACACATGCTTGACTAGCATATGTCTGAATCACAAAACACCGAACACACATACACGAAAGCGCTTAACATTGACAAGCACTTCCGTGTATGTGTGCTTGTCGGACTACAGTGCGGGTAAGGGAAAATTCCCTTTTCCCCACTATAGTGCGATCTCGGAGTGAGACTATTAAAGTAGGGGGGTGGGGGTGCAGGGGGTGAAAGCCCCCCTGCAAAAATGTAGATTTTTTTTTAACTACACATACACAGAAGCGCTTTTCAATGTTAAGAGCTTTCGTGTACATGTTTTCGGTGTTTTGTGAGTCAGACATATGCTAGTCGAGCATATGTCCTAGACCCATATATAGATATATATATTTATATGTATATATATATATATATATATATATATATATATATATATATATATATATAATATACATCCTGGATTCATGTCACTACATCAGGAAACGAGCACCCTTCCGCACTCATTGTTTCCTTAGCAGGTACGGGTTTTATGGGATCAGGTTGCTAGCCCAATGCCCACCCTCCTCCGAGGGTACACCACACACCCGCATGCACACACTCACACTTTGGACCAATTTAGAGTGTCCAGTTCACTTACTGCATGTCTTTGGAATGTGGGAGGAAACCAGAGTACCTGGATGAAACCCACATGTATATATAAACACACACACACACAAACACACACACATATGTACAAGTTTACAATCACAATGTCAGGAAAAAGTTACATGAACTTGGAAGCTCAAAAGGCATTCTGCCAAGGTGTCAAAACTGTGATTTTTAAATGGCTGAATCCACAAGAGCGAATGTACACTGGCATTTGCTCTTGTAGAGTTGCCATTTTGAATGGAAATCACTCTGTAATGGGTTCTGGGAAATGTACCCTTACCCGCACTGTAGTGCAATCTTGTAGTTTGTATTTATAAGTAGTAGGGCTGTGGGGGGGGCAGGGGGTCTTGCCCCCTGTTTAACCATTCCCTCACTGTAGTGCGATCTTGTAGTTTGTACTTATATGTAGTAGGGGGTGTGAGGATGCAGGGTTCGTGCCCCCTGTTTACCCATTCCCTCACTGTAGTGCGATCTTGTAGTTTGTATTTATAAGTACTTGGGGGTGTGGAGGGCAGTGGGTCTCCCACCCCCTGCAAAACATTTGTAGCACATGACATAATTTTGACACATTAATGATGTATATTGAAGCATTTGGCACTTTAAATACAACCACTTCCTTCCTGTATTTCCATTTCTGATGTCGAATGGATAAACATAGAGGGTCAGGACTGCTGCTGTTCTGTGGTTAAAAGATGTTGAATTTAAAATTGCGTTTCAGCAGTTTCAAAATTTTACTTCTGATTTATTTCATGTTTTGACATAATGTGTCACATAAATAAATGCTTATATACATCATTTTCTACTTTATGATAGTAAATCATATACATGTATATTTATGTATTTATTTATTTATGTAAAAAATGTGATTCAAGAGATTTAAGCAAATGTCTTTGCAAGAAAGGTATTTGCAGTAAAAATCTGCTTCATTTTAAACAGTGGCGGCTGGTGACTTTAAATCAAAGGGGGGCTGCAGTAGACAGCTGAATGGGTGGGGCCAAGGGGAAGTGGTGTGACCAACTAGAAAGGAGTGGGACTATGCTCAAAACCACAAAAACTAGGACTTTAATTAAATACGCTGCCCTGGGTGCCAAACTGTCATTATGAGCGTCCATTCAAGACAACATGAAGTGTAGAAGAAAAAACATATTTCAATGCATTGGCTGCATGACAGCTTGCTTAATATCTAGATGGAAACAAAAAGGTTGTGAGGCCTGAAAAAATAAATTGCTTTTTAAATACATTACTGGAATGCCAGTCTAAATCAAGTATAAGAAAAACAAGCAGCACTCAACTCAAACCACTTCTCCTTGCACTGCAGTTCTAATTATAATTTATATTCAGCTTTATTAAAGTACCAAGTAACATGCTGAAAGTAGCAATCTCTGTGATACCCCCACTTGTAAAAATGTTTCTTATCCCAAAAAGACCTGCTGCCTGACATCAACTATCTACTTGTTTCATGGGGAACACATGATCAAAGTAAAAAAATGAACAGCAAACAAGAAACAAGCTCAAGATAAATTGCTTAAAGGATTCCTGCACAAGTTATGGAGCACACATGATAGACTGGCATTCTGTTTAGTTTACAGGTAAAGCCTGCAAAGATGACTGCAAGTCTCCAACAAATGTAATGAGCTTCTGAAAATACATTAATCCTGTCCTTTATTACAAATACTGACATATGCATTTCAATACCTAAGGCTTATACGTTCATAGGTTCATAAGTAGGTACTAGGCTATTGACCCTAGGGCCTATACAAGTCTAGCCAAATGGTACCTTGGCTTTCGCCACCCAAGAAAATTATTTTCCTGGGCCCCTGTTGAGCAGAGCCACAGAATTGATTCCCAGGGTGAATTTCCTATCTCCCATCCAATCATCAAGATTTTTCTTGAAGAGTGCTAATGAGGAGCTTTGTTTGATACAGATAGGTAGCTTGTTCCAGAGTATGGGAAGTCTCTGGGACATGAATCTATCCCTCCAGCATGTTCTGTTTATTGTGGTGACAAGGTTTAGGTTCCTAGAGCATGTAGCTCAGAGGGATTGGGATTTCTTTAAGTGGGGCATGTCCAACAGCTCTGGTTTTAACATAGCTTTGTATGTTAGGCAGAGATTGCCTCTGAGTAGGTGATATGCAACGGAGTAAAGCTGGAGTTTTTTGAGATGGTCTATGTAGGGCATCTGTTTGAGGCCAGTAATCCTCTTTGTGAGGTATTTCTGTGGCCTTTCCAGTTGTTGTAGATGTCTTGTGAGATACTTACCGAAAGGGGCATTGTACTTTATAATGGGTCTAATGAGTGATGAGTAGAGAGGAACAATGACCTCTTTTTTCCTGGATGAGAAAGCTTTTGTGATGAGGTGTGCCATGTAGAAGGATTTCCTGACTACTGTGGCAATGTGATTATCAAAGGAGAGACTACTGTCCACCTGTATCCCAAGGTCTCTTATCACACTTTCAGTGTTAAGTACACTACCACCTATGTGGCAGTTCATGGGTACAGAGTTTTTACCAAAAGGGATGACAATGTACTTTTTGGCATTGAGCTTGAGGCCATGGTTTTGACACCAGGCATCTGTCTCAGTGAGGCCCTTTTGTAGGATGTCCACATCATTAGGAGTTTTGATTATGGCTCCTAGTTTGCAGTCATCTGCAAACTTTGTTAGCCAAAGACCTTCTGTATTAGCCTGTACTTCAGAGAAACAGATAGCAAACAGGAGAGGACACATGACTGAACCCTGTGGTACTCCACTTGTCACTGGTCTGAAGTTGGATTTAGAGTCTGCTACTTTCACAGTGTGGGTTCTGTCAGTGAGCTATTTGGCAACCGATCTTGTGACATAGGGATTTATACATAGTTTAGTGAGTTTATCTATAATTCCAGAGTGGGGGATGGTGTCAAAAGCCTTGGCGAGATCTAGATAGGCTGTGTGAACCACCTTACCCTCATCTACTGCTTTGGTGACCACTTCAAAGAAGTCTATCAGGTTTAGGAGACATGATCTGCCTTTTACAAACCCAAACTGGGTAGGGTCTAGAGTTTGGAGATTATCAATGTCATTGCTTATAAGTTCCATGATAATAATATGTTCCATAGCCTTGCAGACTAGGCTTGTCAGGCTAATGGGGCGGTAGTTCCCAGGGTCCGTGGTGGCTCCCCCTTTGTGGAGTGGGATAACTGTTGCTGTGCGCTATTCAGTGGGCACAAAGCCTGAGGTGTGGCTTTGATTGAACATGGTACTTAGGTGGGGTGCCAGTTCATTCTGTAGTTCATGCAGAATGCAGCCTGGGATGTTGTCAGGACCCATGGATGCTGTGTTCTTGGCTTTGGAGAGTGTGTTTTTTATCTGTGCAGCCATGATTACAGGAACTTTGCATTCTTCTGGTATAGAGATGGGCCCTTTAGGGGTGAGAGAGGGATAAAGTTAGCACTGAACCTATCTGCCAGGACGTTGGCAATATCAGTTAGTTCTGTATATTTAGTGCCATTGTTCTGTAACTCAGAGCTGATCTGAGTGTTGCCGTTGAGATTCTTGACATAGCTATAGAATGCTTTGTGGGTACCTTTAGAATCAGTGGCAATCTTGTTTTTGTAACTAGCTTTGGAGGATTTTATGAGGGATCTCAACTTCTTACTGAGGCTGACCAGGGATTTCCTCCAATCACGTTATCTAGTTATGTAAATATTCTCTGCATGGCCACAGCAAAAAGGCTTTCAATGTTGGTAATTCTTTAACCGTATGCTTATTAAAGCTTACTTGCATCTTACACTCTCAGACAAGCTTACCTGATGGTCATTAAAGCATTGCTACTCAAACACAGGGCAGCAGGCACTGCAACAATATGCATTTTCTGAATAGTAAGAAGCATAAATCAACAGTATAAAAATATGACAGAAAACCAGAACATTCTGCAAAATCAAGGACAGATGAAAAGCCACTGTAGTACTTGTGTCTACCTTGTATGGGGGGATATTCTGCACACTTACACTGCATAACTGCTCCTTGCCTTGCTTAGACACATCCAGAGTCACTAAATGGGGGTGTGGGGTACACGTATGTCACAATTTGAAATGTCTCTGGCTGACGGAGATGGCCCTGACACATTTGTCATATATCTCAACCTCAGAGCAAGAAATCAGGACAAAGTCATAAACAGAAGTGGGACAAAGGCCCAAAAATAAGGACAATTTTTAAAAATTGCTCTTATAAACCTAGAAAAATAATACAATAGTAGATGTTGCATTAGCATGAATTTTCTGAAGGGTATGAAGTCTGAAACTCAAATCTCTATCATTATTTTCTAACTTCAATCTTTAATGATTTGCCACTAATTTTCCAGAAAACCACAATTTTATGAAAAACGGACCAAAAATGTGATGCAAAAATATAAAATAGTCACACAATACAGCTGGGAACCTGTCAAAGAAGGGACACTTTAATATTAGTACTGTTAACTTGAGCAGCTGACAGAATAAGATAATCTACATGCATTTCTGAAATAAAAGTAATCTGTAACTCTGATCATTACAATTATTTATTCATTGTAAACCATCCATGTTTCTTCTAAAATTGCCACTTTGCTGATGGATTATTAGGGGGAGAGCAACATTTTGAGCCAAAATCAGGGACAATTGAGAGGTTTGGATATACCTAATTCTATAAAGCGATTTATTTGCATGTACCTCTCAACCTCTTAATGCAGGAAATCTGGATAAGGCCAAATATATTGGGGGAACAAACAAACATTACTAAAAATTGATTTTGTATAAACTTAGACAGTTGATAGAATAACAGATCTTCCTTTAGCATGCATTTTTCTGAAGGGTATGAAGTCTGAAAGTCAATGTCTGTCATTATTTAGTGACTTAATTCCTAAATGATTTGCCAGAAAACCACAGATTTTATGAGGAACAAACCAAAAATAAAAAGCAAAAATCTATTAATTCTTTGAAAATCTGGACAGTTAAGAAATACAGTTCAGCTGGGAGAATTGTGTGCAGAAATCCTACATAACGGACTTAACTCCCTAGGTGTGGACAATAAGTAGCCCCCAAAAAATGAAGATCTAAGAGAAGTGATTGTTTCAATTTGGCTTCATCACTTTCAGTAGTATTCAGACTCAGTCAGTGAAAATATTCATTAACAAAAAAGTTTGTGCTTGTAGACAGTTGATTTAATTGGTTCCTAGTCTAACACATCCAACCAAAAACTGAGCTGATCAGATAATCAATAAATACCTTCCTGATTGTATTAAATTGTATTCCTTGTATAATACAGTGCAGTTGTTAGAGGGAGTTTTAAATTTATTGTTTTGAACATTTTTTCAGTAAACAATGAAACAAAATGCATGCACCAATAATGACAAAACTGCTCAATTCAGAACGTTTCCATCATAAAAGTCTACTCAAACTTCTACAAGCCACCAGTATCAGTAAATATGCACAATCTCTGTAGAAGTAAAGGTCATCTAAATAATTCCACATTAAAGAGATCTGTAACTAATGAAGAGGTTGCTGCTAGCAAACAACTTCCTATTCCTTTGTTTCATCTACAAATAAAGTGCCTATTGCCCTTGAGGAATAAATTGCCTATGTTACATTAAAAAAATGATGTTAGTAATATTGCAATAGGGAATGGATGGCAAACTGATAACAGGTTCATAGTTACAAGGTACTTCTGCCAAAGATGACAGTCTCAAGACTGCAGCATCCACCCCTTTTAAAAGTACAACACAGTAAAGTACCAACAATGCATCTACTGTACATACTGTGGGAGTAGAACCCACAGCCTTCTGCATCAAAAGTAAGTATTCAACCTGTTATGGTATTAACAATGCAAGCAGACTTAGCATAAAAAGCACTAAACTTCTCTTCCCCTGAAGCTCTTAGCTTCTTGTAAAATCCACTCGACACTCAACTGTATCGCTTAACTTTGCAGCACAAGAAATCTAGAAAAAGCCAAAATCTATTGGGGGGGGGACAAAAGCCCCAAAACCAAGGACACATTTTAAACATTGATTGTATAATCTTGGAAAGTTGCTAGAATAAAATGTTGTGTTACCACCATGCATTTCACTGCAAAGTCTTGAACCCAGGATCCTGTGCACTGTTGTTGTTCATCTGTCATTGTCGAAGATGACCAAGGACATCACGTCAAGGAGGTTGACTGAGTATGGTGTGTCCAGCTGTGGCTGATCAGTCCAATGTGGGCTTGGAAAGCTCTGCCACACATTGGGCACAAGTGGTCATTTGGGTTGGTTGGGAATGAGTTGGCTGTGGATTTACACAGTTCATGCTTCCTCTGTGCCTCTGCAGTCCTGCTGTGCTTGTAGAAGGCAGCACCTTTGCAGATGTAGTTTCTCCAGGTGGGACGGTCTTGCACTAGGGTTTCCCAGGAGTCCAAGTCAATGCCAAACCTCTTCAGAGAGACTTTCAGCATGTCCTTAAAGCACTTTTTCTGCCCACCTTGTGTGCATTTGCTTCCTGCAAGTTCACCATAAAACAGTCTCTTGGGGAGGTGTATATCTGGCATATGTACAAGGTGGCCTGCCCACCTGAATTGGGCTTTCCTCAGCTGGGTGTAGATACTTGGCAGTGCAGCTTGAGAGAGGAAAATTGTGTCTGGAACTTTGTCCTGCCAGGTAATTTTCAGCAGCCTTTTTAAAGCGTTCATATGGAAGCGATCCAACTTTTTGACATGATGCTCATATACAGTCCGTGTCTCACAGGCACACAGTAGTTTGGGCAGTATGACTCATTCACAGTCCATGCCTCACAGGCACACATTAGTGTGGGCAGCATGATTCATAAACAGTCCATGTCTCAAAGGCACACAGTAGTGTGGGCAGTATGACTCATACACAGTCCATGTCTCACAGGCACAAAGTAGTGTGGGCAGAATGACTCATACACAGTCCATGTCTCACAGGCACACAGTAGTGTGGGCAGTATTAATCATACACAGTCCATGTCTCAGGCGCACAGTACTGTGGGCAGTATAATTCATACACAGTCCATGTCTCACAGGCACACAGTCGTGTGGGCAATATGACTCATACACAGTCCATGTCTCACAGGCACACAATAGTGTGGGCAGTATGACTGATACACAGTCCATGACTCACAGCACGTAGCAGTGTGGGCAGTATGACTCATACACAGTCCATGTCTCACAGGCACACAGTAGTGTGGGCAGTATGACTCATAAACAGTCCATGTCTCACAGGCACACAATAGTGTGGGAAGTATGACTCATACACAGTCCATTTTTTCACACTGAGCTTATCGAAGGAAGGACACTGAGGAAACTCAGAGCTATAATAGATAACATTATGTATCCTGTTTTTTGTTTATTTTGTTCTTTATTTCTTTGTTATTTATAGCACTTTGTGTACTGTGTATTTTTCTAGCTAGTTTCACTGTGTGTGAGGTATTAACTGGAAATTTCCCACTTTTATTAAGCATCTGTTGGGTTGTTTGTTTTTGATAACTTGTTGCAGTTAAACTCTTTTTTCTAGTGGCTCCTTTAGCTGTTTAAAACTTTTATTTAAAAGCTCACTGCTGCTTTTCAGCTGTGAGAAACATTTCTGCACTTTGTTCTAAGTAGTGGGGATATTTGTAGCATTTCCATATTCAGGCTTGAATTTGGGCCTAGTGTTTGTGGAGGCTGTGTGTCTGAGCACATATTCAGGGACATCTTGGTTTAGCCAAAGCCATCAGGCATTTCAGTGAGAGAGAATTGTTTGAGGTCATTGGCTGACTGAGGTCACCTGGACTACAACTTAGACTAAGCACCTCATTGGTTCTTTTGAGATTTCTTTCTTAAAAGCTGTTTCAGGTTTCAACTTTCTGTTACCTAAGAAGTTCAGTTGTGAGAGTTCTGCCATTTCACACTGAGCTTATCAAAGGAAGGACACTGAGGAAACTCGGAGCTATAATATATAACATTAAGTATCCTGTTTTTTGTTTATTTTGGTCTTTATTTCTTTGTTATTTATAGCACTTTGTGTACTGTGTATTTTTCTAGCTACTTTCACTGTGTGTGAGGTATTAACTGGAAATTGTCCACTTTTATTAATCATCTGTTGGGTTGTTTGTTTCTGATAACTTGTTACAGTTAAACTCTTTTTTCTAGAGGCTCATTTATCTGTTTAAAACTTTCATTTAAATGCTCACTGCTGCTTTTCAGCTGTGAGAAACATTTCTGCAGTTTGTTTCCCACCCTCCCTCCCTGTTGGTATAGTGTTTTTATAGTTGGTGGCTTTGCAGTTGCCCACCCCTAGTGTAAATTTGATCTGGGACCCTTCTCCCAGTTTAGTCTCATTACCTCATTCTACCCAGTACAGGGAGAGCATTTGAGAAGGCCAATCAGCTTAGTTTCTGCTACTCCTTTCTCTCTTTCCACAAAAAAAAAATGTATCTGCTTTTACTGTATTTGTGTTTCTTCCTAATTTATTTTGCTTTTGCGTCATCTTAAAAGTACTCAGTTGTATTTATTACTGCTTGGTGTAACTCATTCTAAGCCTTTTAGTTTAAGCACTTGAGCTTCAGACCAGTTGTTTTACATTAAGAAGGTTTGTGGTCTGCACTGTAGTGGCAGAACAGGTAGCTTACATCCTTCTAAGTTGGGAACTGCTGATTGAGGACTCAGTGTCTGTTATTCTAAAGGTGTATTAATTCTGGTTTAAGCACTTGGGCTTCAGGCCAGTTATTTTACATTAAGAGGGTTCGTGGTCTACACTCTTGTGGGAGGAGAGGCTGGACTCTGCCTTTCTGAGCTGGGAATTTCTGGTTAAAGGCTTATAGTGCCTGCATATTTGAACTGCTTCTTACTGAAATTGGTACACCTTGTTTGCTGTAGCATAGACTAGATCCAGGCCTGCTGAATCTAGCTTTGTTTGTATAACTTGAGCACTGTGAAAGGAAAAATATACTTTAAAAATTATCAAGACATGGTAGGTTCAGGTTAAGGCACTTTAATCTTGCAGCAAGGAGACAATAACATGCTATTACAGAGTTTGTCTAACCAGAAACAGGAAATACTTTCATTTTTATACATTCTCTAACAAGACATTGCCTACCAAGCTGACATAACAAATTACCAGTCTTTTCATCATCACTTGTTGACCATCAGTCTTATGAATTTCTGCTGATTTATCAATTTTTGTGAGAAGCTTCCTAAAGAAAACAACATGGCCTTGATTACCACCAGTTAGATACATGTTATGTTGCCATTCAAGGTACTATGGCTAATTCAAGCACAAAGCTAACAGTTCATTTCTCTAATAATCCTTTGTCTACATTATCTCTAAGCTTCTGCAGCTGTACATGTTCTCATGCTTCGAACAGAGCTGATTGTTTAGAATCATTACATTTACAGAATAGAGCATTGTTCATTCATTCGTTCTTGACCTAGCAGATAAGCACCTGCTTCTCAAGTACATTTCCAAAAGGCATAAAAACGAATATTGCTGTGCTAGCAATTACTAGGTCAGAGGGCATCTTGCAAGTCTCAGAAAGCACACTGTAGTTTCAAAAAGCATCTTTTTCAGTTTCATATGAAACTCAATTTATATATAACACAGTGCATGTAAAAAAGAATGAAAAACGTGTTAATTCTCCTAACTATTAATTTGCATTAAGCATACACACATTAATACATATTTTTCTAACATTTCCCTTCTGTTAATACTTTTTAATTCTATTTTCAAAAAGAATAAACAGTTTGCTTCTTTTCCTAACCTCTTCCAATCAGGATTTGCAGTTAAGAAAGTCATTCAGTTTAAACTTTTATGAAAGTGTTTCACATTCTAGCAGCTCTTCAAATTCAGTACTTTGATACATAGTCTCAGCTACTGATATGTCTATAAATTCTTTGATTAATTTCTTCATGTAGGGGATTCCACAACAAACACAAACTCTTATTAGGAGTAATCCCACCCCAATGGCAATCAAAATGTTCATTATGATGGAACCCCACCCCCCAAATAAATTCTGGAAAAAGTCCGTCAGAGGGTTTGGGCCTGGTTTGATTATGGCCGACACTTGCTGAATTACCTCAAGATGGTCATTGATCTCGTGCTGATGATCTGGAATAAATGCACAGCATTCTTCTTTGATTAAAGCACACGTCCCACCGCTCGCAGCTAGGGTGAAGTCAAGAGCCATTCGGTTTTGGAGCACTACAGTTCTCATTGCATTCAGTTCATCAGTTATCAGATCAAGAGCAGAAAAAGTTGCATTACTCATCACTTTGAGAAGTTTAGACAGTTTTTGCAGCTCCCAAATTGATTTAACTGTGCCATATGCAGGTAATATGCCTGCCCACGATATGACAGCATCACTCAAGTCCATGTGCGCAAGTTTGGTTCCCACATTATGATGGTCTTTCCAGCCCGCCTCGATCTGTCCCACTGGATTCTCAGGTTTTATAACAGTCTTTTTGGTTACATCTCGGGTATTTCGAATACTTCCCTGAGGTAAAACTGCAGTGTGTCATATGGCTGGGACCAGGTATCCCAAAAAACAACTGCCAGACCAATTCTCAGGTAACCACTTATATGCTTTTTTACCACACACAAAATAACAGTCCTCTATTTTAGTTGTTACTTTGTTACCAAATGACTGCCCTGCATGAAACATTTTCCTATCTATTACAGATAACTGTTTAAAAAGTACAGGATTACGTTGTACCTGATCAAGAGTCTTATGTATAGATTTAAGAAATGAGTTATAATCTGTACTACAAGATCCACCTAGATCATTTGCTTTTGTATAACATTTATATTGTACGGTGACATTACACTTGCTCCAACCCACTTGTATGGTATCATTTTTGTAAAAACATGCAATTCCTTTTTGTGTCACAGGCAAATACAGTGCTACTTTATCATATGCTTTAATAGCTACTGTGTCAAAAAACAGATTTTCCCAGGTCTCATTGACCCCTAGGGGGATAGCAGCCATCAATAACCCCCCGTATGCTGTTGGTATGGCCGTGCAGACCCAGCAGTTCGAAACATTAAAAGTCTCAGCATACACACGTGTAATCGCCTGATAAGTGTTAAAGCTCAGATGGCAGTCTATGTTTGGCCCATGACGTTAATCAGTTCAACTTTTGTGGGAGGAACAAGGAGTGGCCACAACAAAAAGAACAATGTAATTAGCATAGCTATCAAAAAGATCATGCAAGTTTTCTGAGGTTGCTCAATGTCTCTATTCACCTATACCTGGCCATTTTTTTCTCGTTGTACAACAGTAACAAGGTTTTTGTCCAATTCAAAGTTCTTAACCAATTTACAGTGTGTCAAACAAATCCAGGATGCTCGCTCCGTGATCTTGACTGCAGTAGTGTCGACAGTAGTATCTGGTACGGCCCTTCCCACTTCGGAGAACTCCAGTTCATTTTCTTCACAATCTTCACCCAGACCCAGGTGCCTGGGGCTACTGCTGCTTCCGATTTTGGTTGCTCTTTATCTGAAACAGAATTTAACTGCAAAAGTTTGTTATTCAAAAATTGTCTCATATACCCTGCAAGTGAACTGTCAGCCTCTTAGGTTAAGAGGTTCATAGGTTCATACTAGACTATCTGCCCTAGGGCATTTATAAGCCTAGCCAGAATGTGTTTGGCTTTTGCCACCCATTTTAAATTTATTTTGCTATGCCCTTTTTCGAGGTTAGTATACTGTGCCTCTGTCTAGCAGTGACATAGAAGTGATACCCGGGGTAAACCTATGATCTCCCATCCACTCATCAAGATTCCTGTTGAAGAGAGTCAATGAGGGACTCTGCCTAACCTGGACTGGGATTTTATTCCAGAGTGAAGGGAGCCTCTGGGTTATGAATCTGTCCCTCCAGCATGTCCTATTTATTTCAGTGCTGAGGTTCAAGTCTCTCGAGTGCATCGCTCGATGGGATTTGGATTTTCTGAGGTGCAGCATGCCCATTAATTCTGGGTTGGACATGGCTTTATACATCAGGCACAGATTGCCTCTGAACAAGCGGTATGCCGCTGAGTAGAGCTGGAGTTTCTTTAACCGGGCAGCATATGGCATCTGTTTGAGCCCTTTGATCCTCTTGATGAGGTACTTTTGGGGTCTTTCCAGTTGCTGCAGGTGTCTGGTAAGGTACATCCCAAAAGGGGCATTGTACTCAATTATGGACCTGATGAGGGTTGAGTAAAGAGGCACGATGACCTCCCCTGAACTAGATGTGAATCCCTTCATGATTAGGTGGGCTATATAAAATGTTTTTCTAACCACTTTGGCCACGTGGTTGTCAAATGAGAGATTGCTATCAACTTGGGTCCCCAGGTCCCTAATTACTTCTTCTGTACTTAATGGATTACCACCTATGTGGTAATTTGTGGGCACTTTGTTTTTGCCAAAGGGGATGACTATACACTTTTTGGCATTTAGCTTGAGGCCATGGCTCTGGCACCAGTTGTCTGTTTCTATGAGGCCCTTTTAGAGGATGCTTCTGTCGGCTGGAGAGTCAATTATGGTGCCCAGTTTGCAGTCATCTGCGAACTTGGTCAGCCACAGTCCTTCTGTGTTGGCCAGTACCTCCGGGAAATATATACCGAACAAGAGAGGTCTCAGGACTGAGCCTTGTGGGACACCACTTGTAACTGGTTTGGAGTCTGACATGGCTCCAGCAATTCTAACCATGTGGGTTCTGTCCTTGAGCCAGTTTGCAATCCATCTAGTGACATAGGGGTTTATATTTAAGCTGGTGAGCTTATCTATAATGCCCGAGTGGGGTATTGTATCAAAGGCTTTTGCGAGGTCCAGGTAGGCTGTGTGGACCACCTTCCCCTCGTCAATTGCCTTGGTGACCGTTTCAAAGAAATCAACCAGGTTTAAGAGGCAGGATCTGCCCTTAACAAAGCCGAACTGGGTAGGATCCAGTGTCCGTAGGTCCCCAATATCTTTATTTATGAGGTCCATGATGATCCTTTCCATAACTTTGCAGACCAAGCTAGTCAGGCTTATGGGGCCATAGTTTCCAGGATCCATTGAGGCACCACCTTTATGGAGAGGGACCACTGTTGCTGTACGCCACTCTTTGGGCACACATCCTGTAGTAAGGCTGAGATTGAACAGTAGTTTTATGTTTGGGTTTAGCTCTTCTTGGAGTTCATGAAGGACGCAGCCCAGGACACCATCTGGTCCCATTGATGCTGTGTTTTTTGCTTTGGAGAGGGTGGCTCTTACCTGAGCATCTGAGATGTCAGGGGGGCAGCACTCTGCTGGGATAGATATTTTCCCTTTTGGTGGGGAGGGGGGGAGAAGTTTGCGCTGAACCTGTCAGCTAGGATGTTGGCAATGTCTGTGGGGTCAGTGTATTTTTTGTCATTTTGGACTAATTCTGAGCATATCTGGGAATTACCACCCAGGTTCCTAACATAACTAAAGAAAGCCTTGTGATTATCCTTAGTGTCCTGTGCAATTTTTCTCTTGAAGCTGGCCTTAGACAATTTTATGAGTGCCCGTAGTTTTTTGCTAATACTGATCAGTGATGCCTTCCCTTTTTGGGATTTTGCTCTATCATTTAGTAGCTTCCTCCTTCTATTGTATAGTTTGTTTATGGCTGGGGTCCACCAGACAGGACGTCTGCCTTTGGAGGATTGGGTCTTGGTTTTATTTGGGATCGCATGATCCATGCATTCCTGAAGGTGTTCACAGAATGCGTTTATAAAGGATTCTGCGGTCTGGGCCGTATTTTCCACAGGCCCAGGGGCTTTGAAGGATTCCACCTCGGTTTTGAGGAGTGTGAAATTTGCTTTAGAGAAGTTTTTCACTGTGGTTTTCTGGGCAGGGGGTGGGGTCGAGATGTGAATATCCAGTGAGATTAGTTTATGGTCTGATCTTACCAGTGAGGGATACACTTCTGGTCTGGAGCATAGAGTCCCCATGTTGGTGATGATCAGGTCCAGTATGTTTTCCCCTCTTGTGGGAGTAGTAACAAGTTGTTCCATAGCATTTGAATTTATAAATTCTAGGAACCTTTGGGCTAGGGTGTTGGAGCTAGAGTAATGCTCCCAGTCTATGTTTGGGTAGTTGAAGTCGCCCAATATAATGGTGTTTGGAGAGACCTTCATATTTTCCAGTGTTTTCAGGTAGGCGGAGTGGGGTTCCTGGGTTTGGGAGGGTGGTCTATAGCAGGCTATAAACTGGAAGGAAGTTTTACCCACTGTTAGTTGCACATGGATAGTCTCTGATGCTTCCTGCTTTGCCACCAACCTGGAGGTGTGGGTATCTTTGATGAATATTGATACTCCCCCTCCTTTTGTGGTTCAGTCCAAGTTTTGGGGCCGAAAAGCATGATATGAGGTATAACCTTGTAGTGCTCGGGTGCTCTCGGGAGCCCTGAACCAGGTTTCTGTTACTGCACACATATCGATGTTCTCCATGCTAAGGAGAGTTTCGAGTGCGTGCATCTTGAGGTTTAGACTTCTGGCGTTGAGTAGTATTACTCTTAGTTTCTTATTCCTTGTGATACCTATGGAGGTGGGTTTGTCTTTTGAGCCTTGCCTAAAAAAGGCACTATGGGGGTAACAAGAGCCTTTGCCAATATCCAAAAGCCCAGGGGTGACAGGTGCAAGCTGTCCCTAGCGAAGCATCGTGGCTTGTTGAGCATATCATCCCAAGCTGACAGGCATTGGATCCTTTTTGAATGACACCAGTACTTAAGCCAATTGTTGAAATTGATCATCTTGTCTTCATATTGTGGCATCATTCTTGGTGAGGGTAAGATGCTACTCAAGGTCAGGGTCATACCGGCCTGGGCTACATGCTCAGAGAGCTCCCTTATGTCTCTTTTCATGTAGTCCAGGGAGGTACGTCTCAAGTCATTCACACCAGCATGGACAATGACTGAGTCATATTTGTACTTGCCTTGGAGTGACCTGAGTGCTTGTGTTATGTGGTGGATCCTAGCACCCGACAGGCTGCTCACCATGACCCTCTCCTTGTTCAGCCTGGTGAGTGGGACGTCAGTGTGCCTGACGATAGAGTCACCTATTACAAGTGTATCAGGTGTGTTGTTTAGTCTTAAGGGCTGTGACTGCTCGGCACACTGGCTTTGTGAGATATGTGTTGCACGTGTTTTGTTTTGGGGTAGCGGTTGCTTGGGTGTCTGCTTTGGAGGTCTCTGCTGCTTAGGCAGATTTTTATTTAGAGCCTCCGAGTATGTTTTTGTGTGATTATGTGTTTGGTTTGCTGTCGTGGTAGGTCTATGTGAGACTGGAATTGTAGTGAGTGTGGTTTCCTTCTCCACCTGACTGGTTATGCCAGTACTGAGTTGAGAGAGCTTAGCCTCCAGTTTGGCTATATGGTTGCATCTCTCACATGTGTTGGAATTTGTTGGGAGGAGGAGAGGGTTGTCTGTGTACATGAGGCAGTTGTAACATTGCCTCAAGATTCCCAGATTCACCAGCTGGACCGGAGAGGAGATTGACAACTGACCTTTGGACATGCTAGAATAATATTGGGAATTCCTTAATAATTGAAAACAAGGGCCAGTGGCGAGTGAGGGTGTAGTGCTTTTAATTTTTAGTGCTGACTTATATAATTGCTTTAGTGAGCAAGTGCCAGGTAACTTAAGCGCAATGTGTTACAGGTAACTTAAATGCAAAAATGACAAACAGTAACTTTCTTTCAAGTGAAACAAGGAAATAAGTACAGTAAGCAATGCAGATATCACTAGTGATCCACAGAAGTGCTGAGAAGCCACGTATTAGGTGGAATTAGCGTTCCAGGGAAATAACAAGCAAACAAACAACAAGCATATAAACAAAGCTAGATTTAGCAGGCCTGGATCTAGTCTATGCTACAGCAAACAAGGTGTAACAATTTCAGTAAGATACAGTTCAAATATTCAGGCACTATAAACCTTTAACCAGAAATTCCCAGCTCAGAAGGGCAGAGTCCAGCCTCTTCTCCCACAAGAGTGCAGACCTCGAACCTTCTTAATGTAAAATAACTGGCCTGAAGCCCAAGTGCTTAAACCAGGACTAATACACTTTAAGAATAACAGACACTGGGCTCTCAATCAGCAGTTCCCAACTTAGAAGGATGAAAGCTACCTGTCCTGCCACCACAGAACATGCCACAAACCTTCCTAATGTAAAACAACTGGTCTGAAGCCCAAGTGCTTAATCCAAAAGACTTAGAATGATAGCTACACTTTAATCAAGTTACTACCAAGCAGTAATAAATACAATTGAATACTTTAGAGAATGCCTGGATTAGTGCTCAAGTTACACAACTTGCTCTGCAGATATGAGAGGTTTCCACTGAGTTGTATAATATGCCCTCCCAAACAAAGTTTCAAAAGGAGTCAATCCCTTTGCATTTGGTACAGTTCTCATGCTCAACAGTGCTAGAAGCAAACAGTGCACCCAGTTCTTTTGTGTCTCACTAATCAATTTCCCAAGCTTATTCTTCAACACCCCATTGTGCCTCTCTACTAATCCCTCAGATTGGGGGTGATATGCGCAGTGATTTTTTAATGATATCCCAAAATAGCGACTAAGTTGTTGCACTGTTTGGTTCACAAAATGTGTACCGTTGTCACTATAAATCTTTTCCGGTATGCCAAATCTAGGTATAATTCTTTAACAAGGACCTTTGCAACAGTAGCTGCATCTGGATTTTTAGTTGGAAAAGCTTCCACCCATTTGGAAAACATATCTATAATGATAAGACAATACTTTTTTATTTTCACATTTGTTCAGTTCTATAAAATCCATACAAATAGTATGAAACGGATACGGTGGTATAGGGAAATTCCCTTGCATAGGCTTCAATGCCCCTTGTGCATGATGCTTGTTACAAACATGGCATGCTGCACAAACATTTTTTGTATAATTAGTAAATCCATGCGTTGTAAACACTCAATTCACTAACTGCAACATCCCCCCTGTTGAGACATGGCTCTGCCCATGGCTCAACAAAGCTGCATATCTAAACAAGTTAGATGGTAAGATTGGTTTCTTCTCTTTGGAGATGTACAGTCCCTTCTCAAGGATTGCTTCTCGTTTTATCCACTTTTGTTTTTCTACATTTGTAGTAAGTGTCTGCATTGTTTTCAACATTTCTAAATCTAAAATCTCAGAGGGTTGTAATTCCTCACTCAAAAGAAAAACTTCTGAGGCTGAAGCTGCCTGTATTGCAGCTGTATCAGCCCTCGCATTACCTTTTGAAATTCTATCCTGTTGCTTGGTATGAGCTACGCATTTGCAAATAGCTACTTTTCGAGGTAACTGAATAGAGTCTAATAAATCTAAAATGAATTGTGCATGGTTAATTGGTTTACCAGTAGATGCTATCATTCCTCTATTTTTCCACTGCTGCACAAAAACATGTACAGTAGAAAAAGCATACTGACTATCAGTAAAAATATTCACTTTCTTACCTTCTGCTAAGGTACATTCCCTTGTTAAGGCAATCAATTTTGCTGCTTGTGCAGATAAGTTGTGTGGTAAAGATTTTGCTTCTAAAGTCTTGGTATCAGAAATGACTGCATACCCCACTAGAGTGCGTCCTGTAGGACCCCTCCTCTACGAGCCGTCCACATAGTATGTCACCTCAGCATCATCCAAGGGAACATCTGTAAGGTCTTGTCTAGGTAATGTCTTTTTCTCAATCTCCTGCAGGCAGCAGTGTGGTTTGCCATCTGCAGGGGTTGGGAGCAAGGTTGACGGATTCAAAGTTGTGCATCGTTCAGTTGTCATATGAGGTTGGCTCAACAGTATAGTCATACAGGAAAGATGTCTAGCAGGAGAAAGATATGCTACTTTTTCTTGCAGTAAAATGATTGCGACTGCATGAGGCACTCTCAATGTGAGAGGGTGGAACAACACTACTGAGGCTGAAGCCTGCACTGCCATTGCAGCTGCTACTACTGCTTGTACACAGTGGGGCAAGGATCGCGCCACTGGGTCTAGCTGTGATGAATAGTAAGCTATGGGGCATTGTTTGTCCCCATGCTGCTGTGTCAACACTGGTGTCATATAACCTTGTTTACAGTCTACAGTTTGGAAAAATCACTTATGATAGTTTGGTAATCCTAAAACTAAGGAAGATGCTATCAGTTATTTTAGCTTGCAGAAAGCTGCTTCTTCTTCTGGTGTCCACTGTAATAAATCCTGTGCTGCCATCGGCTTTTTTAATATCAAATTAGTCAGTGGAGCAGATTCCAAAGCATAATTTGGTATCCAACTCCGACAAAAATTAGAAGTTCCCAGGAAGGACATCATTTCCTTCTTGGTATATGGTCTAGGTGCTTGCAATATTGCTGTTTTTTTGTCTTCATCTAATATTCTGCCTTCTTTGGATATTACATATCCCAAGTATTTAACTTGTTTCCTCCAAAGTTGCAGTTTGTTTTTGTTTACCTTGTGTCCTTGAGTAGCTAAAAACTGTAATAATGCTATGGTATCCTCTCTGCATTCTTGCTGGGTGGGGGCTGCTAGCAGAATGTCATCTACATAAAGTAATATCTGACTACCTTTCGGTGGATAAATCCCACCAGGTTGCTTGCCATTTCTTGTGCAAATATCGTTGGACTTTCACAATATCCCTGTGGTAATCTCGTATACGTATACCGTTTCCCCTGAAACATAAATGCAAACCAATGTTGGCTGTCGGGGTGTATCGGTATTGAGAAAAATGCATTACTAATATCTACCACAGAAAAATACTTCTGCTGAGGCTTCAAATCATTCAATAAGGTGTGCGGATCTGGCACCGTTGGTGCCCTGGATATAACTGCATCATTTACGGCCTGTAGATCTTGGACCATACACCATTCCCTGTTTGCTTTCCTAACAGGAAATAAGGGTGTATTACATCGTGAACCGGGAGATTCTATTAAGACTCTTTCCTTAAGTAGGGTTGCTATTATAGGTTTAATCCCTATCTCTGCATCCTTTCTCAATGGATACTGTCTTTTCTGAGGTCTAAATGCTGATTTTGGCATAATAGTAACTAGTCCTGCTGTTCGAATAAGTCCTACATCTGATTTCCCTGTTGACCAGAGAGTCTCTGGTATGTCTCACAAGGCTTTTTTCTCTTCGTCCAGTAAGAGTAATACTCAGCTATTCTCACTGGCCTGTGAGTGCACAGCTGGGTGTGTCTGTGTTATCCAGTTCAATTTCTGCTTCTGTACTCCTTGTTCAGAGAGTTCTAACTCTGTCTGCTTTTCCCACCTTGTGACTTTTTCTCCTAAGTCTGCCCATTTCAAACTTCTATTTTTGCTTAAGCTAACATGTGGCAATCGATTAGATTTGTAAAGTGCTAAAAATTCCTGGGACAATGAACAGCTTATTACACTGTTTCCTTCTGTGTCCCAGTACAAGTTTCGTAACACTAGCCTGTTTGCATGGTTTTGAAACAACTCCTGCTCATATTCTTTATCAGGTCCTGGTCTGTTACAGTAATATAGAGTACAATGCAACAAATGCTGTTTGTCAGTATCAAGGGAGGGGGATTTACTGATGGCTATGTTCATCGGTTCCTCGGTTACTGCCCCTGGACCAGTGGTAATCAAGTCCTGGCTGTACCAATAATATGTCTCACCCTCCGGTCACACTACAAAAGTATCCATTTGTCGCTGTGCTTCCATACCCTGCATAACTGGAACTACGGCTATGCCAGATATCTGCATTAAGTCTCTGCCCAAGAGATTTACTGGGCATTTTGCAGAAACAACAATTTTACTTTTCTGGGTCACTCCTGAAACGGGGTCAGTTATTGCTATGTCATGGGAGAGTGGCTCCCGATACAGCTGTCCATTAGCTGCTTTCACTAGTATGTAATCTGGTGATTCTGAATCTTCCGGTAATTTGGAAGGATGTATCAGGGTCCGCAAAGCCCCTGAGTCACACAAAAATTTGACTTCCCTCCCCTCTACTAGAAGCATAACTTCCGGTTTTGTGTCTGATAAGTAGAGCTCTAGGCTCAATAATGCTAAGTCTAAAATTTCATTTTCTTCAACATCTATAAATTCATGTACATCCTCTACCCCTTCTGTCACATCCTCTACCCTTGCTACCACATTTGCATTTGTCTTTTCCTGTTTGTTCTCATTCAATGATTCCTGACTATCCTATAGTCATTCCTCATCCTCCTTATCTTTCCGTAGTCACCTTTTTATTTAGCCTGCAATCCCTTGCCAAATGTCCTTTTTTCCCGCATTTAAAACATTCACCCCTTTTCTTTCTTTCTTCAAAATCTTCTGATCATTTATCAGATTGTTTGTTTCCCTGGGCATTTTTCTTACCCTTTCTCCTGGTTTGTACTACAAATACTTCTGACCCATCTTCTGCTGCAAATACTTGAGTTTTCTTTTTCTTTTTACTATTAAAATGCCTTTCTGCATGTCTTGCATATTCAAGTAATGGCTGCAATCTACTTGTATGATGATCTACCATGTGCTTTGTAATAAAGCTGCTAATGGGAGTTGTACTACCTTTTAAGAATGCATTCTTTAGCTGCTGCTCATATGGGGAATCATGTGTTTGATTTTCGGGTATCTGCGTTCTGCAGTGGTTATTAAAACACTCTAATAATCTAGCATAATATCTATCAACCGTTTCACCTTCTTGTTGTATGCACTGATTAATGCAAGTCCAATCAGCCCTAGGCTTCCATTTTTCAGAGATTCAGTCTGTCAGACCTTTTACTCTGTTATCCAATTCTGCATTACTATGTGGGAGTGGTCTAAGCTCTGCATCACGGGGATTCCAGTCACCACTGATCACATGCCAATCTGGACCTACAATTTGTCTAACTACTTTTTCTACTTCTTCTCCATTCAAATGGTAACTTAATCTCATACCCTGTAAGTCTTCTAAAAATTTTCTAAAATTAACTTTAGGATGGGGAATTCCCTCAGTGGCTTTTCGGATGTCTTCCGGTGTCCATGGTCTATAAGCTAAAAGAGTCGGATCCTGTCCTGCCTGTCCTGCCTGTGGATTTGGTACTTCTATGAGTGGACGTATCTCTTCCTCACTCATAGCTTGTGATTTTCTATTCATTTCGTATAATTCAATCTCCCCTCTCAAGTTACGTGTTCGAGACTTAGACTCAAAAGGATCCCTGACAAATGGTTTTGATGGTGTAAGAACAGCTTGGTATAGCAGAGGTGGATCGGCTTGTCCACTCGCTTCATATTCTGGTAAGGGAAGCGGAGGGGGCGAAGGAGGGGCCGTTGCTATTACCAAGTTATTATCTTCTTTGTCTAAGAACATTGCTTTTGAATTTTTAATCTTTTGTTCTCTGTGATTTGCTTCATCAAGCCACCTATGTGCCTGAGGGACTCCTAATTGTCGCTTTTTTAAGTGACCTTTTGCGTCTGTTTTAAGTTGTCTGACAAGTTTAATAAGTGCAAGTTTATCTAAATTACCATCAAATTTGTATTTATCATTATCGGCACGCTGTAATTGCATATATTTCGCGTCTTCAGTTAGGGGCGGGTCTCGGGAACTTTTCGTGCACTGATTTCCCATATTGCCTTAGCTAAGCTGTAAATTGTTACGTAACCCTTCTTATCACATGGTACCACAGTTCTACACCTTTTCACAGTTTATCTAGAATAACTGTCTACCTATTCTGTTTTCCTGATCTATGACAAGACAGTAACCTTTTTGTCCCTGATCTGCACATGCAAATCTTCCTGACAAAAAACAGTTCTGTAACTAGTCCCGGATCTTAAAACAGAAAAAAGGTAAATTCCTCCTTACCTGACCCTCTGTGAGTTGATCCACCGGATCGTTGACTCGTCCTCCAATCCCAGATCAGAAACAGTGGCTGGTCTCTTTCGAACGACAATTCAGTTGGAGGTCTTTCAAAACAGAAGAGCCGATTTGGCATCTTCTCCGTACGGGTACATGCCACCGGGCCCAATTCTGACCTAGGCCTAGAGCGAGAGGTACTTTCCAGTCCGAAGGACCAAACTGTCAAAGGAAAAATATACTTTAAAAATGATAAAAACACGGTAGGTTCAGGTTAAGGCACTTTAATCTTGCAGCAAGTAGACAAAAACGTGCTATTACAGAGTTTGTCTAACCAGAAAAAGGAAATAATTTCATTTTTATACATTCTCTAACAAGACATTGCCTACCAAGCTGATGTAACAAATTACCAGTCTTTTTATCATCACTTGTTGACCATCAGTCTCATGAATTTCTGCTGATTTATCAATTTTTGTGAGAAACTTCCTAAGAAAAACAACATGGCCTTGATTACCACCAGTTAGATACATGTTATGTTGCCATTCAAGGTACTATGGCTAATTCAAGCACAAAGCTAACAGTTCATTTCTCTAATAATCCTTTGTCTACATTATCTCTAAGCTTCTGCAGCTGTACATGTTCTCATGCTTCGAACAGAGCTGATTGTTTAGAATCATTACATTTACAGAATATAACATTGCTCATTCATTCGTTCCTGACCTAGTAGATAAGCACCTGCTTCTCAAGTACATTTCCAAAAGGCATAAACACGAATATTGCTGTGCTAGCAATTACTAGGTCAGAGGGCATCTTGCAAGTTTCAGAAAGCACAATGTAGTTTCAAAAAGCATCTTTTTCAGTCTCATATGAAACTCAATTTATATATAACACAGTGCATGTAAAAAAGAATGAAAAACGTGTTAATTCTCCTAACTATTAATTTGCATTAAGCATACACACATTAATACATATTTTTCTAACAAGCACTAATCCAGGCATTCTTTAAAGTATTCAATTGTATTTATTACTGCTTGGTAGTAAATTGATTTAAGTGTAGCTATCATTCTAAGTCTTTTGGATTAAGCACTTGGGCTTCAGATCAGTTGTTTTACATTAGGAAGGTTTGTGGCCTGCACTGTAGTGGCAGGACAGGTAGCTTACATCCTTTTAAGTTGGGAACTGCTGATTGAGGGCTCAGTGTCTGTTACTCTAAAAGTGTATTAGTTCTGGTTTAAGCACTTGGGCTTCAGGCCAGTTATTTTACATTAAGAAGGTTCATATTCTGCACTCTTGTGGGAGGAGAGGCTGGACTCTGCCCTTCTGAGCTGGGAATTTCTGGTTAAAGGCTTATAGTGCCTGCATATTTGAACTGTTTCTTACTGAAATTGGTACGCCTTGTTTGCTGTAGCATAGACTAGAACCAGGCCTGCTGAATCTAGCTTTGTTTGTATGCTTGTTGTTTGTTTGCTTGTTATTTCCCTGAAACGCTAATTCCACCTAAAATGCGGCTTTTCAGCGCTTCTGTGGATCCCTAGTGATATCTGCATTGCTTACTGTACTTATTTCCTTGTTTCACTTGAAAGAAAGTTACTGTTTGTCATTTTTGTATTTAAGTTACCTGTAACACATTGCATTTAAGTTACTTGGCACTTGCTCACTAAGTCAGCACTAAAAAATTAAAAGCACTACAACCTCACAAACTCCCCTTGAGTACCTTATTCCCCATTTGCCCTTTTTTCAATTATAAAGGAATTCCCAATACTATTCTAGCATGTCCAAAGGTCAGTTGTCAATCTCCTCTCCGGTCAAGCTGGTGTATCTGGGAATCTTGAGGCAATGTTACAACTGCCTCATGTACACAGACAAACCTCTCCTCCTCCCAACAAATTCCAACACATGTGAGAGATGCAACCATATAGCCAAACTGGAGGCTAAGCTCTCTCAACTCAGTACTGGCATAACTAGTCAGGAGGAGAAGGAAACCACACTCACTACAATTCCAGTCTCACATAGACCTACCATGACAGCAAACCAAACACATAAACACACAAAAACATACTCGGAGGCTCTAAATAAAAATCTGCCTAAGCAGCAGAGACCTCCAAAGCAGACACCCAAGCAACCGCTACCCCAAAACAAAACATGTGCAACACATAACTCACAAAGCCAGTGTGCCAAACAGTCACAGCCCTTAAGGCTAAACAATACACCTGATGCACTTGTAATAGCTGACTCTATCGTCAAGCACACTGACATCCCGCTCACCAGGCTGAACAAGGAGAAGGTCTCGGTAAGCTGCCTGTCGGGCGCTAGGATCCGCCACATAACACATGCACTCAGGTCACTCCAAGGCAAGTACAAATATGACTCAGTCATTGTCCATGCTGGTGTGAATGACCTGAGATGTACCTCCCTGGACTACATGAAAAGAGACATAGAGGAGCTCTCTGAGCATGTAGCCCAGGCCGGTATGACCCTGACCTTGAGTAACATCTTACCCTCACCAAGAATGATGCACAATATGAAGACAAGATGATCAATTTCAACAATTGGCTTAAGTATTGGTATCATTCAAAGGGGATCCAATGCCTGTCAGGCTGGGATGACATGCTCGACAAACCATGATGCTTCGCTAGAGACGGCTTGCACCTGTCACCCCTGGGCTTTCAGATATTGGCAAAGGCTCTTGCTACCCCCATAGTGCCTTTTTTAGGCAAGGCTCAAAAGGCAAACCCACCTCCATAGGTATCACAAGGGATAAGAAACTAAGAGTAATGCTACTCAATGCCAGAAGTCTAAACCTCTAGATGCACGTACTCGAAACTCTCCTTAGCATGGAGAGCATCGATATCTGTGCAGTAACAGAAACCTGCTTCAAGGCTCCCGAGAGCACCCCAGCACTACCAGGTTATACCTCATACCATGCTTTCGGCCCCAAAACTTGGACCAAACCACAAAAGGAGGGGGAGTATCAATATTCGTCAAAGATACCCACACCTCCAGGTTGGTGGCACAGCACGAAGCATCAGGGACTATCCATGTGCAACTAACAGTGGGTAAAACTGCTACAGACCACCCTCCCAAACCCAGGAACCCCACTCGGCCTTCCTGAGAACACTGGAAAAAATGAAGGTCTCTCCAAACACCATTATATTGGGTGACTTCAACTACCCAAACATAGACTGGGAGCATTACTCTAGCTCCAACACCCTAGCCCAAAGGTTCCTAGAATTTATAAACTCAAATGCTATGGAACAACTTGTTACCAGTCTCAAAAGAGGGGAAAACATACTGGACCTGATCATCACCAACATGGGGACTATATACTCCAGACCAGAAGTGTATCCCTCACTGGTAAGATCAGACCATAAACTAATCTCACTGGATATTCACATCCTGACCCCACCCCCTGCCCAGAAAACCACAGTGAAAAACTTCTCTAAAGCAAATTTCACACTCCTCAAAACCGAGGTGGAATCCTTCAAAGCCCCGGGGCCTGTGGAAAATACGGCCCAGACCGCTGAATCTTTTATAAACACATTCTATGAACACCTTCAGGAATGCATGGCTCATGCAATCCCAAATAAAACCAACAACCAATCCTCTAAAGGCAGATGTTCTGTCTGGTGGACCCCAGCCATAAACAAACTATACAATAGAAGGAGGAAGCTACTACATGATAGAGCAAAATCCCAAAAAGGGAAGGCATCTCTGATCAGTATTAGCAAAAAACTACGGGTACTCATAAAATCATCTAAGGCCAGCTTCGAGAGAAAAATTGCACAGGACACTAAGGATAATCACAAGGCTTTCTTTAGTTATGTTAGGAACCTGGGTGGGAATTCCCAGATATGCTCAGAATTAGTCCAAAATGACAAAAAATACACCGAACCCACAGACATTCCCAGCATCCTAGCTGACAGGTTCAGCACAAACTCCCCCCCCTCCCTACCAAAAGGGCGAATATCTATCCCAGCAGAGTGCTGCCCCCCTGACATCTCAGATGCTCAGGTAAGAGCCGCCCTCTCCAAAGCAAAAAACACAGCATCAATGGGACCAGATGGTGTCTCGGGCTGCATCCTACATGAACTTCAAGAAGAGCGAAACCCAAACATAAAACTACTGTTCAATCTCAGCCTTACTACAGGATATGTACCCAAAGAGTGGCGTACAGCAACAGTGGTCCCTCTCCACAAAGGTGGTGCCTCAACGGATCCTGGAAACTATCGCCCCATAAGCCTGACTAGCTTGGTCTGCAAAGCTATGGAAAGGATCATCATGGACCTCATAAATAAAGATATTGGGGACCTACAGACACTGGATCCTACCCAGTTCAGCTTTGTTAAGGGAGATCCTGCCTCTTAAACCTGGTCGATTTCTTTGAAACAGTCACCAAGGCCATTGATGAGGGGAAGGTGGTCCACACAGCCTACCTGGACCTTGCAAAAGCCTTCGATACAATACCCCACTCGGGCATTATAGATAAGCTCACCAGCTTAAATATAAACCCCTATGTCACTAGATGGATTGCAAACTGGCACAAGGACAGAACCCACATGGTTAGAATTGCTGGAGCCATTTCAGACTCCAAACCAGTTACAAGTGGAGTCCCACAAGGCTCAGTCCTGGGACCTCTCTTGTTTGGTATATATTTCTCGGAGGTACAGGCAAACACGGGAGGACTGTGGCTGACCAAGTTCGCAGATGACTGCAAACTGGGCGCCATAATCGACTCTCCAGCTGACACAAGCATCCTCCAAAAGGGCCTCATAGAAACAGACAACTGGTGCCAGAGCCATGGCCTCAAGCTAAACGCCAAAAAGTGTATAGTCATCACCTTTGGCAAAAACAAAGTGCCCACAAATTACCACATAGGTGGTAATCCATTAAGTACAGAAGAAGTAATGAGGGACCTGGGGACTAAAGTTGATAGCAATCCCTCATTTGACAACCACGTGGCCAAAGTGGTTAGAAAAACATTTTATATAGCCCACCTAATCATGAAGAGATTCATATCTGGATCAGGGGAGGTCATCGTGCCTCTTTACTCATCCCTCATCAGGCCCATAATTGAGAACAATGCCCCTTTTGGGATGTACCTTACCAGACCCCTGCAGCAACTGGAAAGACCCCAAAAGTATCTCACCAAAAGGATAAAAGGGCTCAAACAGATGCCATATGCTGCCCAGTTAAAGAAACTCCAGCTCTAATCACTGGCATACCGCCTGCTCAGAGGCGATCTGTGCCTGACGTATAAAGCCATGTCCAAACAGGAATTAATGGACTTGCTGCACCTCAGAAAATCCAAATCCCATCCAGCTACATGCTTGAGAGATTTGAACCTCAGCACTGAAATAAATAGGACATGCTGGAGGGAGAGATTCATTACCCAGAGGCTCCATCACTCTGGAATAAAATCCCAATCCAGGTTAGGCAGAGTCCCTAATTGACTCTCTTCAAGAGGAATCGTGATGGGTGGATGAGAGGTCATAGCTTTATCCCGGGTATCACTTCTGTGTTACTGTTAGACAGAGGGACAGTATACTAACCTCGAAAAAGGGCATAGCAAAATTATTTTAAAATGAGTGGCGAAAGCCAAACACACTCTGGCTAGGCTTATAAATGCCCTAGGGCAGATAGCCTAGTATGAACCTATGAACCTATGTCTCACAGGCACACAATAGTGTGGGCAGTATGACTTATACACAGTCCATGTCTCACAGCACAAAGTAGTGTGGGCAGTATGACTCATACACAGTCCATGTCTCACAGAACACAGTAGTGTGGGCAGTATGACTCATACACAGTCCGTGTCCCACAGGCAAACAGAAGTGTGGGCAGTATGACTCATACACAGTCCATGTCTCACAGCACACAGTAGTGTGGGCAGTATGACTCATACACAGTCCATGTCTCACAGGTACACAATAGTGTGGGCAATATGACTCATACACAGTCCATGTCTCACAGGCACACAATAGTGTGGGCAGTATGACTCATACACAGTCCATATCTCACAGCACACAGCAGTGTGGGCAGTATGACTCATACACAGTCCATGCCTCACAAGCAGACAGTAGTGTGGGCAGTATGACTCATAAACAGTACATGCCTCACAGGCGCACAATAGTGTGGGCAGTATGACTCATACACAGTCCATGTCTCACAGGCACACAATAGTGTGGGCAGTTTGACGTATACACAGTCCATGTCTCACAGGCACACAGTAGTGTGGGCAGTATGACTCATGCACAGTCCATGTCGCACAGCACACAGTAGTGTGGGCAGTATGACTCATACACAGTCCATGTCTCACAGGCACACAGTAGTGTGGGCAGTATGACTCATACACAATCTATGTCTCACAGGCACACAGTAGTGTGGGCAGTATGACTCATACACAGTCCATGTCTTACAAGCACACAGTAGTGTGGGCAATATGACTCATACACAGTCCATGTCTCACAGCACACAGTAGTGTGGGCAGTATGACTCATACACAGTCCATGTCTCACAGGCACACAGTAGTGTGGGCAGTATGACTCATACACAGTCCATGTCTCACAGGCAAACAGTACTGTGGGCAGTATGACTCATACACAGTCCATGTCTCACAAGCACACAGTAGTGTGGGAAATATGACTCATACACAGTCCATGTCTCACATCACACAGTAGTGTGGGCAGTATTACTCATACACAGTCCATGTCTCACAGGCACACAGTAGTGTAGGCAGTATGACTTGTACACAGTCCATGTCTCACAGCACACAGTAGTGTGTGGAGTATAACTCATACACAGTCCATGTCTCACAGCACACAGTAGGGTGGGCAGTATGACTCATACACAGTCCGTGTCTCACAGGCACACAGTAGTGTGGACAGTATGATTCATACACAGTCCATGTCTTACAGCGCACAGCAGTGTCGGCAGTATGACTCATACAATGTCCATGTCTCACAGGCACACAGTAGTGAGGGCAGTATGACTCATACACAGTCCATGTCTCACAGGCACACAGTAGTGTGGACAGTATGACTCATACTCAGTCCATGTCTCACAGGCACACAGTAGTGTGGGCAGTATAACTCATACACAGTCCGTGTCTCACAGGCAAACAATAGTGTGGGCAGTATGACTCATACACAGTCCATGTCTCATAGCACAAAGTAGTGTGGGCAGTATGACTTATACACAGTCCATGTCTCACAGCAAACAGAAGTGTGGGCAGTATGACTCATACATAGTCCGTGTCTCACAAGCACACAATAGTGTGGGCAGTATGAGTCATACACAGTCCATGTCTCACAGCAAACAGTAGTGCAGGCAGTATGACTCATACACAGTCCATGTCTCACAGCACACAGTAGTGTGGGCAGTATAACTCATACACAGTCCATGTCTCACAGCACACAGTAGTGTGGGCAGTTTGACTCATACACAGTCCGTGTCTCATAGGCACACAGTAATGTGGGCAGTATGACTCATACACAGTCCATGTCTCACAGCATGCAGTAGTGTGGGCAGTACGACTCATACACAGTCCATGTCTCACAGGCACACAGTAGTGAGTGCAGTATGACTCATACACAGTCCATGCCTCACAGGCACACAGTAGTGTGGACAGTATGACTCATACACACTCCATGCCTCACAGGCATACTGTAGTGTGGGCAGTATGACTCATACACAGTCCATGTCTCACAAGCACACAGTAGTGTGGGCAGTATGACTCATACACAGTCCATGTCTCACAGCACACAGTAGTGTGGGAAGTATGACTCATACACAGTCCATGTCTCACAGGCACACAGCAGCATGGGCAGTATGACTCATATATAGTCCGTGTCTCACAAGCACACAATAGTGTGGGCAGTATGACTCATACACAGTCCATGTCTCACAGGCACACAGTAATGTGGGCAGTATGACTCATACACAGTCCATGTCTCACAGCACACAGTAGTGTGGGCAGTATAACTCATACACAGTCCATATCTCACAGCAAAAAGTAGTGTAGGCAGTATGACTGATACACAGTCCGTGTCTCACAGCACACAGTAGTGTGGGCAGTATAACTCATACACAGTCCATATCTCACAGCAAAAAGTAGTGTAGGCAGTATGACTGATACACAGTCCGTGTCTCACAGCACACAGTAGTGTGGGCAGTATGACTCATACACAGTCCATGTCTCACAGCACACAGTAGTGTGGGCAGTATGACTAATATGCAGTCCATGTCTCCCAGGCACACAGTAGTGTGGGCAGTCTGACTCATACACAGTCCATGTCTCATAGGCACACAGTAGTGTGGGCAGTATGACTCGTACACAGTCCAAGTCTCACAGGCACACAGTAGTGTGGGCAGTGTGTCTCATACACAGTCCATGTCTCACAGGCACACAGTAGTGTGGGCAGTATGACTCATACATGGTCCATGTCTCACAGGCACACAGTAGTGTGGGCAGTATGACTCATACACAATCCATGTCTCATAGGCACACAGTAGTGTGGGCAGTATGACTCATACACAGTCCAAGTCTCACAGGCACACAGTAGTGTGGGCAGTATGACTCATACACAGTCCATGTCTCACAAGCACACAGTAGTGTGGGAAGTATGACTCATACACTGTCTATGTCTCACAGGCACACAGTAGTGTGGACAGTATGACTCATACACAGTCCATGTCTCACAGGCACACAGTAGTGAGGGCGGTATGACTCATACATGGTCTATGTCTCACAGGCACACAGTAGTGTGGACAGTAATACTCATACACAGTCCAAGTCTCACAGGCACACAGTAGTGTGGGCAGTATGACTCATACACAGTCCATGTCTCACAGGCAAACATTAGTGTGGGCAGTATGACTCATGCACAGTCCATGTCTCACAGGCACACAGTAGTGTGGGCAGTATGACTCATACACGGTCTATGTCTCACAGGCACACAGTAGTGTGGACAGTATGACTCATACACAGTCCATGTCTCACAGCACACAGTAGTGTGGGCAGTATGACTCATACACAGTCCATGCCTCACAGGCACACAGTAGTGTGGCAGTATGACTCATACATAGTCCATGTCTCACAGCACACAGTAGTGTGGGCAATATGACTCATACACAGTCCATGTCTCACAGGCACACAGTAGTGCGGGCAGTATGACTCATACACAGTCCATGTCTCACAGGCACACAGCAGTGTGGGCAGCATGACTCATACACAGTCCATGTCTCACAGGCACACAGTAGTGTGGGCAGTATGACTCATATGCAGTCCATATCTCCAAGGCACACAGTTGTGTGGGCAGTATGACTCATACACAGTCCATGTCTCACAGGCACACAGTAGTGTGGGCAGTATGACTCATACACAGTCCAAGTCTCACAGGCACACAGTAGTGTGGGCAGTATGACTCATACACAGTCCATGTCTTACAGGCACACAGTAGTGTGGGCAGGATGACTCATACATGGTCCATGTCTCACAGGCACACAGTAGTGTGGGCAGTATGTCTCATACACAATCCATGTCTCATAGGCACACAGTAGTGTGGGCAGTATGACTCATACACAGTCCAAGTCTCACAGGCACACAGTAGTGTGGGCAGTATGACTCATACACAATCCATGTCTCACAGGCACACAGTAGTTTGGGCAGTATGACTCATACACAGTTATGTCTCACAGGCACACAGCAGTGTGGGCAGTATGACTCATACACAGTCCATGTCTCACAGGCACACAGTAATGTGGGCAGTATGACGCATACACAGTCCATGTCTCACAGGCACATGGTACAGTATGACTCATACACAGTCCATGTCTCAGAGGCACACAGTAGTGTGGGTAGTATGATTCATACACAGTCCATGTCTCACAGGCACACAGCAGTGTGGGCAGTATGACTCATACACAGTCCATGTCTCACAGTGACACAGTAGTGTAGGCAGTATGACTCATACACAGTCCATGTCTCAGGGGCCTACAGTAGTGTGGGCAGTATGACTCATACACAGTCCATGTCTCACAGGCACACAGTAGTGTGGGCAGTATGACTCATACACAGTCCATGTCTCACAGTCACACAGTAGTGTGGGCAGTATGACTCATACACAGTCCATGTCTCACAGGCACACAGTACTGTGGGCAGTATGATTCATACACAGTCCATGTCTCACAGGCACACAGTACTGTGGGCAGTATGACTCATACACATTCCATGTCTCACAGGCACACAGTACTGTGGGCAGTATGACTCATACACAGTCCATGTCTCACAGGCACACTGTAGTGTGGGCAGTATTACTCATATACAGTCCATGTCTCACCATAGCTCTCATCCTTTCATCTCCAAAATGAGGAACACTAGCCCTCGTAATGTGGAACAAATGGGCAAAATGTGTAACACATAATAATAGCTTACTAACAACTTCACCTAGGAAGGCCATAGGATGGTTAAAATATGCTAGTTTTACTTATAAATAAGATCTTTTAATGAATTAAGATGATTCATTTTTATTTACCATGGATTTCACTTAAAAAAATCCTAACACTGAATGGGTGAGTCTTTCACTGTGGAACATTGAGGAACTTTGAGGAGCATGAACTTTTTAATACCCCAAATGAGGTACATTCCTCATAATGAGGTACACTTGAGAGGTATGTCTCTCACAGCAGACAGTAGTGTGGGCAGTATGACTCATGCACATTCTGTGCCTCACAGGCACACAGTAGTGTGGGCAGTATGACTCATACACAGTCCATGTCTCACAGGCACACATTATTGTGGGCAGTATGACTCATACACAGTCCATGTCTCACAGACACCCAGTAGTGTGGGCAGTATGACTCATACACAGTACATGTCTCACAGCACACAGTAGTGTTGCTGTGTAACTCATACACAGTCCATGTGTCACAGCGCACAGTAGTGTGGGCAGTATGACTCATGCACAGTCCATGTTTCAGAGGCACACAGTAGTGTGGGCAGTATGACTCATACACAGTCCATGTCTCACAGCACACAGTAGTGTGGACAGTATGATTCATGCACAGTCCATGTCTCACAGCACACAGTAGTGTGGGCAGTATGACTCATACACAATCCATGTCTCACAGGCACACAGCACTGTGGGCAGTATGACTCATACACAGTCCATGTCTCACAGGCACACAGTAGTGTGGGCAGTATGACTGCCTTGTACACCTTCAGCCTTGTGGACAGTTTGAAGCCTCTCCTCTCCCACACTGACTCCCGCAGACTTCCAAATGCAGAGCTTACCTTGGCGATGCATGTATCTACCTCATGATTATTGTTCACACATCTGGAGAGTGTGTTGCTGGGGTATTTATTTATTTTTTTTATTTATTTTATATTTGTTTACTGGGATAGTCCGACTGGATACATGTCCATTTTCAGTGGAGACCCAGGGAGAAAAGCTCCAATAGACAATGTTATGGTATATATAAGGTATGTAAACTTGTCACCAGCCTTCAGAATCTCAACTTCATCAGTGATAGTTGGTTATGCATACATCTTCTGTGGTGTGGGCTGATGCAAAACCTCAGTCTTCTTGGTATTAATTGTGAGGCCAAAGTTTCTGCAGGCATGGAAAAGCAGTTCATGCTCTGCTGCATCTGGGTATCTGTGGCAGCATTTAGTGTGAAATCATCTGCAAACAGGAAATCGTGCACAATGTCCTCTTCAACCTTGGTCTTGGCTTGTAGTCTCTGCAGGTTGAAGAGCCTGCCATCAGTCCCTAATCTGATCTTGATGCTGGTTTCTTCATCATTACAGAAGCCATCTGCCAGCATGGCAGAGAATATCATGCTGAACAGCATGGGTGCCAGTACACTGCGTTGCTTGACTCCGTTGGTGACTGAGAAGGTATCAGAGGAGTCTCCCTCATCCAGTACTTGAGCAAGCATGCCATCATGGAACTGGTGCACCATATTGATGAATTTGCCTGGGCAGCCAAACTTCTCCATGATTCCCCATAGCCCCTCACAACTGATGGTGTCAAAGGCTTTGGTCAGGCCCATGAATGTTCTGTAAAGTTCCCTGTTTTGTTCCTGGCACTTCTCCTGAACTAGATGTGCTGCAAATATCATGTCCAATGTCCCTCGGCTCTCTCTAAAGCCACACCGACTCTCTGACAGGTGTCTATTTTCCATGTGTTGAATGAGGCGGTCGAGGAAGACTCTGGCAAGGATTTTGCCAGCAATGACCAGGAGAGAGGTTTCTCTGTGGTTGTCACAAGACTACCTATTTCTCCTTCTCTTATAGAGTTGGATGATGGAGGCATCCTTTAGCTCTTGAGGGATAACTTCATTTTGCCACATGATCTGGAAGAGCTCAGTGAGCTTCTGAAACAAGACTGGTCCCCCTGTCTTGTAGATTTTGGCTGGAATGGAGTCAGAGCCTGGTGCTTTACTATTGGAGAGAAGCTTAATTGCTTCCTTAACCTCTGATTCCTTTGGAAGTTCTGCCAGGGAGGTGTTAATGGTGACTTGCAGCATGCGGTCAATGGCTTTGGCATTGATAGAGGAAGGCCTATTCAGGACATTGTTGAAGTTCTTAGCCCATCTTTCCAGGATGATGTTCTTGTCAGTGAGCAGGGATGTCCCATCGGCACTGAGCAGTAATGATTTTCCAGAGGACTGTGGCCTGTAGATGGTCTTCAGTCCATCATAGAATCACTTGGAGTTGTTGCTATCAACATACTTCTGGATCTCATCTGCCTTTCTGATGAGCCAGGAGTCTTGCATCTCTCTCAACTTTGCTTCACCTTGCTTTTGATGGAGTTATAGGCTGCTTTCTTGGAGATGGATGTAGTGTCTTGCTGGAGGGATCTGAAGGCTTCACACTTCTTATCCAGCAGCTTCTGAATGTCTTCATCATTATCATCAAATTGTCCTGGTGTTTGCATGTATTCAGGTCCAAATGAGCGAGAGTGGTGTTGTAGACCACATCCCTAAAGGATGCCCACTCCTCTTCTGCATGATTGGTGCCAAAGATGAGTTGGTCAAGCTTACTATTGAGGCCCTTACTGAGGTTCTGGCACACAGAGTGCCATTCTGACTTGCTGACATTCAGGCACCTATTGGTCTTTTTCTCCTGTGTGCGCACCTAGGCTGAATGTACATATTGAGTTTTGAGAGGATGAGTCTGTGGTCTGTACAGCAGTCTGTGCCACACATGGCCTTAGTCAGTCTAACATCCTGCCTGTCCCTTCTCCTTACTATGACATAATCAATGAGATGCCACTGCTTGCTGTGTGGATGCAACCAGGTCATCATGTTATGCTTGGGTAGATGGAAGACTGTGTTTGTGATCAACAGGTCATGAGCTGCACAGGTCTTCAGAAGTAGATGACCATTGCTGTTTCTTTTGCTGACTCCATTCCTCCCAATGACGCCCTCCCATGTCTGGTAGCCTGCACCAATTCTGGCATTAGAGTCACCTAAGATGACAAGCTTATTTTCCTTGGGCACAGATGCAATGAGGGACTCCAAGATTTCATATAACCTGTCTTTAATTTTCTCTGGATTTGTCATAGTGGGAGTATATACACTGATGAAGGTGGTGTGGCTCTTTCCTTTGAGGGTGAGCTGCAGAGAAATGAGTCGGTCATTGAATCCTTTTGGGAGGCTGGCTAATTTGCTAATCAGATGAGATCTGATGGCAAAACCCACTCCTGTTTCATGATGTCCATCACTGCTGTGGCCACTCTAGAAAAAAGTATAAGCGGCTTTAACTTCTGTCAGCTGGCCTTCATCTGCAAACCTGGTCTTGCTGAGGGCTGCTATCTGGATGTTGTATATGCTGAGTTTTGGGGTGTATGGGGTGCCAGGGAGAGATAGTACCTCTGATGGGTGAACGTCATGCTCTTATAGGTTCATAGGTTCATACTAGGCTATCTGCCCTAGGGCATTTACAAGCCTAGCCAGAATGTGTTTGGCTTTCGCCACCCATTTTAAATTTATTTTGCTATGCCCTTTTTCGAGGTTAGTATACTGTGCCTCTGTCTAACAGTGACACAGAAGTGATGCCCAGGGTAAACCTACGATCTCCCATCAACTCATCAAGATTCCTCTTGAAGAGAGTCAATGAGGGACTCTGCCTAACCTGGACTGGGATTTTATTCCAGAGTGAAGGGAGCCTCTGGGTTATGAATCTGTCCCTCCAGCATGTCCTATTTATTTCAGTGCTGAATGGGATGTGGATTTTCTGAGGTGCAGCATGTCCATTAATTCCGGGTTGGACATGGCTTTATATGTCAGGCACAGATCGCCTCTGAACAGGCGGTATGCCACTGAGTAGAGCTGGAGTTTCTTTAACCGGGCAGCATATGGCATCTGTTTGAGCCCTTTGATCCTCTTGGTGAGGTACTTTTGGGGTCTTTCCAGTTGCTGCAGGTGTCTGGTAAGGTACATCCCAAAAGGGGCATTGTACTCAATTATGGGCCTGATGAGGGATGAGTAAAGAGGCACGATGACCTCCCCTGATCTAGATGTGAATCCCTTCATGATTAGGTGGGCTATATAAAATGTTTTTCTAACCACTTTGGCCACGTGGTTGTCAAATGAGAGATTGCTATCAACTTGGGTCCCTAAGTCCCTAATTACTTCTTCTGTACTTAATGGATTACCACCTATGTGGTAATTTGTGGGCACTTTGTTTTTGCCAAAGGGGATGACTATACATTTTTTGGTGTTTAGCTTGAGGCCATGGCTCTGGCACCAGTTGTCTGTTTCTATGAGGCCCTTTTGGAGGATGCTTGTGTCGGCTGGAGAGTCGATTATGGCGCCCAGTTTGCAGTCATCTGGGAACTTGGTCAGCCACAGTCCTTCCGTGTTGGCCTGTACCTCCGAGAAATATATACTGAACAAGAGAGGTCCCAGGACTGAGCCTTGTGGGACACCACTTGTAACTGGTTTGGAGTATGACATGGCTCCAGCAATTCTAACCATGTGGGTTCTGTCCTTGAGCCAGTTTGCAATCCATCTAGTGACATAGGGGTTTATATTTAAGCTGGTGAGCTTATCTATAATGCCCGAGTGGGGTATTGTATCGAAGGCTTTTGCAAGGTCCAGGTAGGCTGTGTGGACCACCTTCCCCTCGTCAATGGCCTTGGTGACTGTTTCAAAGAAATCAACCAGGTTTAAGAGGCAGGATCTGCCCTTAACAAAGCCGAACTGGGTAGGATCCAGTGTTTGTAGGTCCCCAATATCTTTATTTATGAAGTCCATGATGATCCTTTCCATAGCTTTGCAGACCAAGCTAGTCAGGCGTATGGGGTGATAGTTTCCAGGATCCGTTGAGGCACCACCTTTATGGAGAGGGACCACTGTTGCTGTACACCACTCTTTGGGCACATATCCTGTAGTAAGGCTGAGATTGAACAGTAGTTTTATGTTTGGGTTTAGCTCTTCTTGGAGTTCATGTAGGACGCAGCCCGGGACACCATTTGGTCCCATTCATGCTGTGTTTTTTTCTTTGGAGAGGGCGGCTCTTACCTGAGCATCTGAGATGTCAGGGGGGCAGCACTCTGCTGGGATAGATATTTGCCCTTTTGGTGGGAGGGGAGAAGTTTGTGCTGAACCTGTCAGCTAGGATGTTGGCAATGTCTGTGGGTTTGGTGTATTTTTTGTCATTTTGGACTAATTCTGAGCATATCTGGGAATTACCACCCAGGTTCCTAACATAACTAAAGAAAGCCTTGTGATTATCCTTAGTGTCCTGTGCAATTTTTCCTCTCGAAGCTGGCCTTAGACAATTTTATGTGTGCCCATAGTTTTTTGCTAATACTGATCAGTGATGCCTTCCCTTTTGGGATTTTGCTCTATCATTTAGTAGCTTCCTCCTTCTATTGTATAGTTTGTTTATGGCTGGGGTCCACCAGACAGGACGTCTGCCTTTGGAGGATTGGGTCTTGGTTTTATTTGGGATCGCATGATCCATGCATTCCTGAAGGTGTTCATAGAATGCATTTATAAAGGATTCTGCGGTCTGGGCCGTATTTTCCACAGGCCCGGGGGCTTTGAAGGATTCCACCTCAGTTTTGAGGAGTGTGAAATTTGCTTTAGAGAAGTTTTTCACTGTGGTTTTCTTCAGAGTAGTTCATCCACCTTGGTCCTCACCTGATACTCAGCTCTCACCTGTGGCTCCTCATAACTGTCTGCATGCAACAGCCTGCTTAATCCTACCCCTGGCCTGGCTTGCCATGGCAGGCAGGGATCCCAAACATGCGGTTGAATCACAAAAAAAAAAACATTGGTGACTTTGCTCACAATTGGCACATGTAATGTGCGCACGCTCATGGATAGCTCCAAAACAGGCAGACCTGAGAGACAGAAAGCGCTTGTCACAAGATGCATTTCACTGAAAAGACTTGAACCCAGGCCCCTGTGCATTACAGTCAGAGCAACATACCACTATGCCAAATCAGCTGCTTCTTGAAAGACAGGAGGATTGAAACTTAAATGGTTATCATTTAGTAAATTAGTTCTCACCATAGCTCTCAACCTCTTAGCACAAAACCTGGCAAACCCAATAATGGGGGAATACAGCCCCCAAACATATTCAGTGAATTCAGTTCTCACCAGAGCTCTCAACCTCTTAGCACAAAAATAAAACTAGTACAGCAAAGTCTGTTCCTGGTCACAGCATGCAATGAGCACTGGCACAGTCTGAATTAACATAAATCCACTTTATTGTCAGTTAAAACATACAGGTTGAGCGCTTTCATCTATTAAATATAGACTTCATCAGAACACTGCTCATAAAAAATACTCAGCTTAAATAACCACACCAATCAAATTCTCACTAGATTTCAATTAGAATCTTAAAGTGCCCAGTGCATAATTCCCTTACAATATACCTAATACATAAATTCATTCCATAAAATTCATAAAAAACCTTACCATTTGATAATCTATTTCTAAAAACAATAATTAAAAATTAAAAATATTAACAACGTAAGATTACTTTCAAGGGCTCAATATAAGGTTTGAAAAATAATTTGTTGAACATATGAATAAAAGGGCAAATTCACCACCAAAAATCTATCCACTGTTCTCTAATATAGGTTTGATGGATATATGTTCATTAATACCTGGGTACACGGAGGCATTTAATTTAATCTGCCATCTCGCCTCCTTTTCCCCCAATCTTTTCTTTATACTACCACCCCTGAGATTGTCCTTAACAATTTCTAAGATGCCAAAATGAAAGGATGAACAGGTTGTATTTATATCTAGATGTTTCCATAAAGCATTATTTCCGTCCCATTTTTTCCCTTTTTTTTAAGGTTGCATCCTTTCTCTGGTGTGCGCATGCACCAAAGCACCCTCCCATTAGTTTTCGCGCCGATAGATTCATTCGTGGGAATGGAAGAGCTGACTTGCGTCCTTTGCGCATGCGCGAAAAGCACCCTTCCATTAGTTTTTGCGCCGATAGTTGCATTCGCGGCAAAGAAGAGCTGAGGGAAGACGAGAGCATCGCGCCGAAGAAAAGTTAAGAGAGAGAGGGATTTGTAATTTTTACACACCGACTACTACACCAGGTAAGCTAAGTATGTAGTGAGCACAATTATGTATAAATGCTTTTTACTTTTATTGGTTTTAAAAAAAACTTAAAATTGAAGCAATGAAAGCACTATTTAAATTAAGCTTGTTAAAGTGGAATAATAAAACGGCTGTTAAAGTAAAAACAATGAAACATTATTTCTCCATTGTAGTTTCATAATTTGTCTGACTTTTTTTAAATATGCATAGCTGCTATTCATTCCCAGATTTGACTTCCTTTTATCCATTCTTGAGGCTGCTGTTCTTGGAACTTGCTGTACAAGATAGTCAAAGTATTGTTTGGTGATTGTGAAGTAATCTTGTTAAGGTTGTTCCCTGCCTGGCTTTACACAAGATATTCCAGTTTTTCAAAATACTTATCACTTATCTTGTTTCACTCAAAGTCCATTTTTCAGGTTACTGTAACCTCTTTTAATGCATGATGAAGCATTTCTTGCTACATTTCTAGTCACACAGAACTTTTTAAGATGAAACTATCTGAAAAATCAGTTATGTTGAAAATATATTTCAAGATAATCAGGCAAAGGAAGAAAGTCATCTGATGGAGTAGAATCAGTAGATAAACACAGCAATGCTCACACGGATTTTACAGTAAGTACATTATTTACATTTCAAGTGGACCATTATTTCCTGAAACAGTATGGTCCAAAAGGGGGCTAACTATTTTTAAGACCAAATAATGACTTGCATAATAGGTTCATAAGTAAGTACTACACTAGCTGCCCTTGTGGGCCATTTTAAGCCTACCCAATTTCTCTTTTTGTTTTTTATTGTTGATAAGCAACACTGCCATCACAACCTGGTTATGTGGAATCTGAATATTTAAAATTTTACCTGAAATGGGTCTGGAAAGTGTGCCATTTTGCAATAAAGTGCACTGTTCAAAAAGATAAGATTAAGGAAACATAATTTTAAAATCCTTGACAAAATATTTTTCTTTTCAGATCTCTCCTAAACAGGGTTAGAAGTGCTGATCAGCTTAGTATTTATGAGGATAGTGAATGTAACTGACAGAGTTTCAGATATACTATAGTGTAAGATAAATATATATTCCTAATTGATAATAAAGCAGTGCATAATGTAAAATACAATAGTGTTATAATCTCAGTGCAATGAATAAGCATTAGGCTTGCCTGTTTCCCATACAGAAGATTGTGATTAGGTCTTAAAGAAAAATCTGACAAAGAAATAAGTTGGTACCTTTCAAGCAACATAAGAAGTGAACAGCCCCTATGAAGCAGGCAGCTGTTTATAAACCACATTTGTTTACATACTGATTGTGTATTCAGGTCTCTGAAGATCTGGTCTACGAGTTCTCTTCTGTCATAAATTACTATGTTATCTATGATATAACACTGTCATTTTTTTTTTGCTTCTGAAATCTTTTTTATAACTCCTTTCCTGTTCAGGAAATGTATTTTAAAGCTAAGAGTTTGTGTTTTAGTGGACTATCATAAGGCCATACTATACTTTTAAACAAAAGCGCTGTTTTTCCTGTCAGTTTCAGTTATTTTAAACAACTTCTACATTTTTTTTCTGTGGAGTAATTGTGTTTTTTTACTTTTTTGGGGCTGTCAGGTTTTTTTTAAAGTGCTTTTTACTCTTTTATGTGTAAAAAGTGAGTTTTAAAGACTTAAGTTTTACTGGCTCTTGTTGCTTGTTTTCCTCGGAAAGAGGCACCAGTTTTTGCATGAATGTGGAGTAAACTGTCGGTCTCATAATTGGTGGTACTTCTAGCCACAAAAAGAAAAGGTTAAGTAAGCCAGCTTTGTCACCACAGCATTCTAGCAATTTGCATCAGCCACAGGTGGGTGACTTTGCTGTGGCCATTAGTTGTACCTTAGACAACTCCTCTTTTACCCCCAGGTCCCTCTGGTATAGCACCTGCAGCCATGATAGACCAGGGGTTAGCCATGTCCACTGTGGCTGTTGAGGTCCCCTCAGCGTGCAAGGGAGAGTCCCTGGTCCTGGGAGAGGGAACAGGGATGGCTTCCCTTTTTTGCCAGAATGTTGTGTCCAACTCTGAGAAAATTGATGCTGCTATTAAATAACACTGTTGGCATCATTGTTCCTGTCAAGAAGAAACAGAAAACTAAACATGTATCTACTCCTCCTCCTAATTTCCGTAGGATTAGTTTACTGGGATCTGACTCAGGCTACTGATCCTCCTTATATGATTGTTTCTGGTAAATGAAAGAGGGATGCCTCTCTTCTCCTGAAGAGATTCAGGATTCTATATCTGGATAAGAAGGGGCAGGCAATGGATTTTCTCTTTGGATTTCTGATTCAGACTTGGAGCTCATTTTCTGAATCTCCCTGTGTGTGTGTGTGTGGGGGGGGGGGTTCTGTTTCTCACACTATTTCCAGAATGTGCCATTGTTTTCCGCAAGAGAACACTGAGGTTTCTCCAGTCCCTCAAGAAATACAATGAGCTGTTAACAGGAAATTTCAAGAACCTTCACCCATTCCTCCAGTTCTGTCAGCTTTGGAGGATATGTTACTGCCTGCCATTTTCCTGGCACCCAGCCAGCTGCCCCTAAAAATGCAGATGGGATGTATAAAGTCCATCAGTCTGTTAATTCTTTTATACTCAAAATCTAACCCATCAGTTGTAGCTTTAGTTAATCCTACTGGTGCCAAACATTTGTTTAATTATAATCCAACTGTTTCTGATGAGGATGGGAAGATTAAGTTTGGGGAAAAGTCTGTGCTTCTGCAACATTCATGTTTAGGATTTTTAAATTGTCAGACATATGTTTGTTCTAACTGTGAATGTATGAATGTGTTGTGTGCTTTTTTGTGAGAAAAAAAAATAAGTCTTTACATTTACTTTTATTGTATAAGTCACTACTTATTGTTTACAGTTACAGTGATATTGACATGAGTATCAAATTAGATTACATGTGTTAGTATTTTAGGCAGTTCCCAAGGGATAAGACATTGTTGTCATATCCTTGTAAACAAAATTCTTGATTTTTAGTGAGATTGTAATGTCCTTTATCCCTCCTTGTTGTTTCCCAGATTTAGGTGCATAGAAAGGCCGGTTACTTCTTAATGCTACCACAATAAGCTCAGCTAGAGTGTTACAGGGTAATATCTTGTCTCATGCAGAAACTTTTATATATAATTAAGTTGCTTCCTCCTCTATGTACACAGGACGGCTTTGGCAATGCAGTGTCTTATTTTCCATCAGCGGGCCTTGTGTGATATGAACAAAGTAAGGCAGAGCACCATCTTTGTTTTCAATACTTAAATTTTCTCTACTTCGTGTATCTGCATAAATGAGGCTTAGTTTAAACTTAAAGTTTAATAACTGGGTGTAGCGTTCTTCTGTGAAGCCTCAGAGATCTGCATAGTGGTGACATATTTCTCATACATGGAAATGCAAGTCAACACTGCCTCACAGGTGACATTGGCTGTCAGTGGATAAGGTTTAGCCATGTTGTCCTTTTCATGATTTCCCACTATCTGAATCCAATCAGTTTTGTAATTCTCACATGAAGTGTTGTGTTCTTTCCAAATGCGTTATCTGGGACAGAGGTTTCCTGCTTTAAAGTTAAGAGTTGCATCCTGTTTTGTTTAGCTGCATTTGTTGGTTAGATGGGCCGTGCATATCACAGGACTCCCAAGTGTGAAACTTTAGTTTAGCTGACATCCTAACCAAGCCATGCATTTTATTTAGTTTTTGGTGGCAGCAAAGAATTCTTCCACTATGTTAAATGCATAACTGTTTTCAAGTCATTGAACAGCCTGAAGTGCAGAAATATAATTTTTAGTTCAGAATGTTTTTTTTTTGCTCTTCAGTTTACGTGAGAGACCATTTTTTTTTTTTTTTTTTTTTGGTCCTCATTTGCCCCAGACCATTTCTGTTGACTCAATGCAGCCCTTGCAACTGAAAAGGTTGGACACCCCTGCTCTAATCCATGATAAGTTATAGTGAAAGGCTGGAATTAACTTGTGTTCATCCAATCATTGATTTGTTAGTTAAAAAATACTTTTCCCAGCATCCCAGCATCTTTGCAGAGATAAGACTGGACAGTAAAAAACCTGAAGGTGAGGTTGTTTGCCTTGTTATACCTTGTAGATGAAAAAAATCAAATTCAGTGTTTTAAAATACAAGCTTCATTAAATAATACAAACAGGTAGCAGCAGCAACATCAGCAATATAAACATCTCAGTACACAGAGCAGCTTCCAATAAAGTGGAAAGAAAAGGTCTGCAAGAAGTAAACCAGGTCAATAAGAAAAATAAAGTTATATAACATACAATATCGGACAAGGACCATACACCACTTTGCTAAAAAGAACTTTATTAATGTTAGCTCTTTCATGTTAAAAACGCTTCACCAGACATTACAAAATTCATTACAGGCAACTGTAAATATACAAGACGTCTCTCAGCCATTTGACTTCTGCAACAAATAAATATGAGCATTTATCTCCTTACCTCTGCACTTGAATGTAATGAAATATTGACCAATTATACCAATTTGCTCCCCCAGTATTTCTGATAGAGCAATCTGCAGGGAATTTTTAAAATCTGCCAGTTCATTACTCTCCCAAAAAATATGTTCCCAGTTATATCTTTCTTCCCCATCATACCTCCAACATTTGCTGTCTACCTGAGGAAAAATTCATTGGCATCTACTTGGGGTATAAAAATACCCCTGTAAACACTTCAGGCAAAATTCCTAAATATTCTAGACTTTGTTACATATTTGGAAGTCATGCATATAGCCCCCATAATGTCTTTGTGAATTGTTTATCCAGTCTCTCTTTCCAATCCTTTCTCACCTCCTCTGATTGATTCTTATAGTCATTGTGCAATATTTTATATGCTCTACTAATTATTCCTTTTTAAAAAGCAGCTTCTGTTCTAGAGTCTACCCAAAACTCTACCAGCACTGGTCTTTCTCTTAGAATCCCCCTATTCCTTTCTATTTGCTAATACTCTAATATCAGTCCTTGATAGGGAAGGCAATCTCTAGTTTGCAGTCTAAATACATTCTTGGCCTCTTCACATTCTGTTACCTTTCCCTCTCTAATTACTTCCTCCCAAAACCTTGGTTCTTTTGCCACTTTTCTCCAGTTTCTGTGTAGAAAACTCCATAAAACTGTACCTTGTAAAGCAGCAATATATACAAAGTACCTTGTGTGCCAACAATTTTAGAGCAGCTAGTTTGGAATCAAGTGCCAATAATAGTTCCATGGTTGAATGAATAAACTAAGAAACTTAGGCCTACATTGGCCAATTTAAAGTTTGCCTAATAGACATCTCTGGAAAATACAACATTTTAGAAAACCAGTTATCTAATTCCTGTTTAAGTATTGATAAATTATTTGTCAATCTTACATCTAGGTAATGAATTCCATATATTTCCTGTCCATCAGCCTATAATTAGACTAGGAGTCTATAATTAGTCTAGGAGAACCCCAAGGCACTCCACTGGCCATCAGTCTATAATTAGACTAGGAGAACCCCGGGGCACTCCACTGGCCATCAGTCTATAATTAGACTAGGAGAGCCCCAGGGCACTCCACTGGCCATCAGTCTATAATTAGACTGGGAGAACCCCAGGGCATTCCTCTGGGCCATCAGTCTGTAATTAGTCTAGGGGAACCCCAGGGCATTCCACTGGCCATCAGTCTATAATTAGACTAGGAGAACCCCAGAGCACAACAGTGGCCATCAGGCTATAATTAGACTAGGAGAACCCCAGACACTCCACTGTCCATCAGTCTCTAATTAGTGTGGAAGAACCCCAGGGCACGTCACTGGCCATCAGTCTATAAATAGACTAGGAGAACCCCAGGCCACTCCACTGGCCATCAGTCTATAATTAGACTAGGAGAACCCAGGGCACTCCACTGGCCATCAGTCTATTATTAGACTAGTAGAACCCCAGACCACTCCACTGGCCATCAGTCTATAATTAGACTTGGAGAACCCAGGGCACTCCACTGGCCATCAGTCTATTATTAGACTAGTAGAACCCCAGGGTGCTCCACTGGCCAACAGTCTTTAATTAGACTAGGAGAACCCCAGGGCACTCCCCCGGCCATCAGTCTATAATTAGACTAGGAGAACCCCAGGGCACTCCACTGGCCATCAGTTTTTAATTAGACTAGGAACCTTTAATTCTCACTCTGTTGGTTCTACCCAGTAGCCATTTGGATACCCATTTAGCTACACAGTCAGAGTTATCAGTTCTCATTAAAGTCCTTATAACTGTTTTATGGGGGATTGGAGTCAAAGGCCTTAGCCAAATCCAAAAACACAGCACCAATGGCTAGTGAGTTATCCAATAAGGTAACAATGCTCATAAAAACGTATCGGATTAGTGACACATGAGCTCCCTTAAAGGAATTCATGTTGATATACATCAGATCTAAAGTTCAGAACATGCTTACAGGAAAGCCACAGTGTCCTCTGAAAGCACTTACTCAATAAGCAAGTCAAACTAATAGGCCAGTAGTTCTCTAACCATATATCATGGTTTACTTTTCAAAATGAGTACTATTATAGCTCCCTTTTACAATTCAGGATCAAATGCTTCCTTGAATTATTTTTGGAACAAATAAGTTAAACATAGAATCAACTTTTCAGGTATTCTATTTAAAAATATCCATTAAGACCATGATGTCCCACTGTTGAACTTGTATTTATTTTAGATAAGGTTTGCTTTTCTTAGGTTCATAGGTGGGTACTAGGCTACTTGCCTGAAGGCATTTATAAGCCTAGCCAGAATGTGTTGGCTGTCGCCGTCCCCTTAGATTAGTTCCTTGTGCCTCTGTCCAGCAGAGCCACTGAAGTGATCTTTGAGGTAAACTTTCTGTTTCCCATCCACTCATTAAGGTTTCTTTTGAAGAGTGTTAGTGAGGAGCTCTGCCTAATGTAGATTGGGATCTTGTTCCAAAGCATGGGAAGTCTCTGGGACAGGAATCTATCCCTCCAGCACATCCTATTTATTGTTGTGGTGAGGTTCAGATCCCTAGAGCATGTGGCTCGAGGGGATAAGGTTTCCTTTAGGTGGAGCATGTCCATCAGTTCTGGGTTGGACATGGCCTTGTATGTCAGGCAGAGATCTCTGAGTAGGTGGTATGCAATTGAGTACAACTGGAGTTTCTTTAGTCGAGCTGCATAGGGCATCTGTTTGAGGCAATTGATTCTCTTGGTGAGGTACTTCTGTGGTCTTTCCAGCTGTTGCAGGTGTCTTGTAAGGTACATCCCAAGTGGGGCGTTGTACTCTAAGATGGGTCTGATGAGTGATGAGTACAGGGGCACAATGACCTCTTTTGATCTGGATGTGAACCCTTTTGTGATTAGGTGGGCCACGTAGAAGGATTTTCTAACCACTTTGGCAATGTGATTATCAAAGGTGAGATTACTATCTACCTGGGTCCGCAGATCTCTTATTACATCTTCCATATTTAGGGGACTACCACCTATGTGGTAGTTTGTGGGTACTTTGTTTTTTCCAAATGGGATGACTATGCACTTTTTGGCATTTAGCTTGAGGCCATGATTTTGGCAGCAGGTATCCGTCTCAGTGAGATCCTTTTGGAGGATGTCTGTGTCAGCTGGAGAGTCAATTATAGCCCCTAGTTAACAGTCTTCTGCGAACTTGGTCAGCCTTAGTCCTCCTGTGCTTGCCTGTACCTCTGAGGAATATATGCCGAACAGGAAGGGTCCTAAGACTGAGCCCTGGGGAACACCACTTGTAACCGGTTTAGAGATGGACCTAGCTCCCGCAACTCTCACCATGTGGGTTCTGTCTGTGAGCCAGTTGGCAAACCATCTTGTGATGTAGGGGTTTATGTTCAGGCTTGTGAGCTTGTCTATAATACCAGAATGGGGAATGGTATTGAAGGCCTTAGCGAGGTCTAGGTAGGCTTTGTGTACCACCTTTCCCTCGTCTATTGCCTTGGTAACTGTCTCAAAGAAGTCCACCAGGTTTAGGAGACATGATCTGCCCTTAACAAAGCCAAACTGGGTAGGGTCCAGTGTTTGGAGGTTCCCAATGTCACTGTTAATGAGTTCCATGATGATGTGCTCCATAGCCTTACAGACCAAGCTAGTCAGGTTTATAGGGTGATAGTTCCCGGGGTCTGTTGTGGCTCTACCTTTGTGGAATAACCATTGCTGAGCGCCACTCTATGGGTATGTAGCCTGTGGAGAGGCTGAGTTTGAACAGTGTGTTTAGGTGAGGGGTTAGTTTGTCTTTGAGCTCGTGTAGGACACAGCCTGAGACACTGTCCGGTCTCATTGTTGCTGAGTTTTTGGCTTTGGAGAGGGCTGTTTTAACCTGAGTGTCTGTGATTTCAGGGACTCTACATTCTTCTGGTATGGTTATGGTCCCTTTTGTGGGTGAGAGGGGGGGTGAAGTTTGCGCTGAACCTGCCTGCAAGGATGTTGGCAATATCGGTTGATTCAGTGTATTTTGTGCCATTCTGCACTAACTCCGAGCAGATCTGAGCATTGCCACTTAGATTCTTGACATAGCTCAAGAATGCCTTGTGGTTATCGTTGAAGTCCTTGGCAATTTTTCTTTCAAAGCTCGCCTTGAATGATTTTATGAGGGATCGTAGTTTCTTGCTGATACTGATCAGGGATGTCTTCCCTTCTTGGGATTTTACTCTTTTCTGTACTAGTTTCCTCCTTCTATTGTATAGCTTGTTTATGGCAGGAGCCCACCAGACTGGCTTCCTTTTCTTGGATGAGTGAGACTTGGTTTTGCTTGGGATGGCACAATCCATGCATTCTTGTAACTGCCCGTAGAATGCATTAGTAAAGGATTTTGCAGCTTGGACAGTGTTATCCTTCAGCATGGGGGCTTTGAAACTTCGCCTCTGTTTTAAAGTAATGTGAAGTTTGCTTTTGAAAAGTTTTTCATGGTGGCTTTCTTGTCCGGGCGTGGGGGCGGAATATGGATATCCAAAGTGATTTGTTTATGGTCAGATCTAACCAGTGAGGGGTTGACTTCTGGTGTAGAACACCAGTCGCCCATGTTGGTGATGACCAGGTCCAATATGTTGCCACCTCTGGTCGGAGTGTTGACCAGTTGAACCAGGGCATTTGAGTTTATAAATTCTAGGAAAAGTTGGGCAAGGGAGTTACTACTTGAGTAGTTCTCCCAGTTAATGTTTGGGTAATTGAAATCAAACAATATTATGGTGTTTGGCAGGACCTTTATGTTTCCCAGTGTTTCCAGAAATTCAGTATGGGGGTCCTGGGACATGGTGGGTGATCCGTAGAGAGCTACAATTTGAATTGCAGTTTTGCCCATTGTTAGTTGCACTTGGATGATCTCTGAAGTATCGTGCTGTGCCACTAACCTGGAGGTGTGGGTATCCTTGATGAATATGGATATGCCCCCACCTTTTGTATTTCAGTTTGGGTTCTGTGGCCAAAATGTATGGCATGAGTTGTAGCCTGGTAGTGCTGGGGTGCTCTCTGGAAACTTAAACCAGGTTTCTGTTACTGCACATATATCAATTTTCTCCATACTGAGAAGTGCCTCAAGTGCATGCATTTTGAGGTTTAGACTTCTGGCATTGAGTAGCATTACCCTCTGTTTTTTGTTACTTGTGCTATTTACGGTGGTGGGTTTGTCTTTTGAGCCTTGCCTAAACAAGGCACTATGGGGTTGGCAAGAGCCTTGGCAAGTATTTGAAAGCCTAGGGGTGACAGGTGCAAGCCATTTCTAGTGAAGCAGCGTGGCTTGTCAAGCATATCATCCCAGGTGGACAGACACTGGATCCCCTTTGAATGACACCAGAAACTTAACCAACTGTTGAAATCAAGAATTTTCTCTTTATACCGTGGTATCATTCTTGGTGAGGGCAGGATGCTGCTCAGGGTCAGGGTCATACCGGCCTGGGCTACATGATCAGAGAGCTCTTCCATGTCTCTTTTCATGTAGTCCAGAGAGGTACGGCTCAGGTCATTCACACCAACATGGACAATGACAGAGTCATATTTATACTTGTTCTGGAGTGACCTGAGTTCTAGTGTTATGTGGCAGATCCTGGCACCCGACAGGCAGCTAACAGTAACCTTCTCCTTATTCAGCCTAGTGAGTGGGATGTCAGTGTGCCTGACTATAGAGTCACCTATTACTAGTATGTTGGGTATGTTATTTTGCCTTAAGGGCTGTGATTGCATGGCACACTGGTTTTGTGAAGTATGTGTTTCATGGTTTGTGTTGGGGGGTGGAGGTTGCTTGGATGTTTGCTTTGGAGGTCTCTGGTGGTTTTGCAGATTTTTATTTAGAGCCTCCGAGTATGTTTTCATGTATTTATGTGTGTTTTTTGCCGGTGCCGGTTTAATGAGTCTATGTAAGACTGGTGGTGTGATGCAAGTATTTCCCTTCTCCTCTTGACTGTCTGATCCAGTCTTGGGTTGAGAGAGCTTAGCCTCTAGTTTGGCTGTATAACTGCATTTCTCACATGTATTAGTGTTTGGTGGTAGGAGGAGGGAGTTTTCTGTATACATGAGGCAGTTGTAACATTGCTTCAAAATGCCCAGAATCACCAGTTGGACTGGAGAGTACACCTGAAACTGCCCTTTGGACATGCCTGGATAGGTACAGTGAACTGTTTTACTGGATGGCTGGTAAGGTCGAATAGAGAGTACAGGAGGGTCTAGTGCTAGGATTTATAAGTGCTTGCTATAAGCTTTGAGTAAGTGCCTGGCTGAGAAATGAATGGCTTGAGTGCTTAAGTTGAAAGTTTGTCTAGTTCAAAGGGAAATTTTGAAGAGGAGACTTTGTAGAGCCGGGAATAATTTTACCCTAGCTAACCGGTGATGCCCAGTGCACAAAACCGGGCAAATATGGTATTTATAGCAGGGAAATGAAAGAGATAGAAATTAGCCCAAAATGGCCAATAAACTACTAATTTCTGGGTTGAAACCACTCCTCCAGGGACAGATAGGCTGCTCAAAGCTCCCCTCTCTCACAGGTGAACAGAAAAACTTCCTTCTGTCCAAGTAAGGTATGGGCAAACACAGAGATTTGTAACACAGCCCTGAATTCAGCACTAACCTGAAAACTGGACTATACTAGCTTAGAAAGGAGGAAACAAGTATATATATATTTTTTTCAGAAAATAAAGCAGATCCACTCAAAAAAACACTTTAAAAGCACAGAAAAGGATACTCATTGTTATATATCGCAGGTTAGAGTTGTAGTCATTGATATCCAAGTTCCCAGCGATGTAAATGCCTCTCGAAGACCTCCAAGCACGAATAAATAAAACCATATAGTTAGGGAGAGAGGCAACCAGAGCATAAAAACATTAAGCATTGTTCACTAGTCAAATAATCCAGAGTTCAAATGAAATAAAAATAAATCGGACTTTAATACGTGCACAAACAGTAAGCGCTTTCACAAAAGCTTCATCAGACCGTTAAAATTCAAAGCACACTAATTAACTTAATATATATATACATGACGTAGTGTCACTCTAAGCACATTCAAATCTTTAAAGAAACATAATCATTAAAAACAGCTATACATGCACTGTTAAGCATTAGTACCACTTAGAAAAATTCATCATTGCGCTATGGCCATAGTAATGATTACTTAGATATTAATGGCTAAAACATCCAACTAGTTATTTCTTAAGTTATCATCATTAAAGTGATTTTAGCTAAGGTACAATGAGCATAGTAGGCATTCAAAAGTATAAGTTATGCGATGTTAACCTTATATAGAGAATTTATATATAGAAAGTGGTACCTTTACAAATCACTATGTAGATATCATCAATTAGTATACCCTTAGCCTATAACATGAACTATATGTTTTTCATCATTTACATAAAAATTCATCGAAACAAACAAATATTGTCATTTAAAAACGATTAGCCAAATATTCCATACTTCATACACGCGTAGCGAACCCTCTGTATACTATTGTTACCGAGCACTAATATGTCCGTATTATATTACATACTAACACATAGGGATGTAAGTTCAATATACTAACAATGATTATGCACTGGTAAAAACTTCTCTTTAAAGCACGTTATATTCAAAATATAGCCTCTATTACACTAACATTACTGGCATAATTGTTACTCAATCATTACGTGCACATATTAAACACACCCATACTCAAAAATATATATATATGTATAAAAATGTATGTACGCGAAAAACGTGCATACTATAAATATTGTCCTATTTACTTCGTTTTTAATTCATACCTAACTATAAAATCTACAAATACCAATTTTACTATTTAATCAAGGGCTATATAATATATATGTACATATAAAACTATATATAAACATGCAAAATATGAAAATTAAATATGAACAATGATTATCATACATTTATAAAACTATATATCACTCTAAATATATAATATAAATCAGAGTATGGTTATATTGCAAATCATGCCGTATAACTACATCGCTATAAGAGTATGAAGCACATCAAAATGTAGATGCCAAAGTAAAAAACTAATGGTCCAGTAATAATACATCTGAACTACAAAGATCTAACCAATCTTGATAGCATACTAATCTAAAAAATCTACCATGAAATTTATACACATTCATGTAAATATATATAAGGGTGCTCATATCAAGAGTTATATATTTCATCCCATTCCATGGATCATTTATAATTGATTATAATATATATTATCAATACTGTTACTTGGTTTTTATACGTCTAGCTCTAAGTGTGGGTTTTATTGATGCTCTATCGTTTAGCCCCTTACCCTTATCAGCTCGTAACCGTAATATCCAATTCACTCCTCTACATTCAGTTCTATTGCGAATGTCCCCTTGTCTAATCGTTGGACTAACATAATCTATAACCTTAAATTTAAAGGTATGATGTGAACCCTCTATATCAACATGTTTTGCTAAAGCATTCATGGTATAGCCAATTCTTATAGCATAAAGATGTTCCCTAATCCTAGTGCGAAGCATTCTGTTGGTTTTACCAACATAGAATGTTGCGCATTCCTGGCATACCACCAAATATACTATGTTCTCAGTAAAACAAGTAGCTGATACACAGAATTGGAATACTTGTCCAGTATTAGGATGTATGAACATACTATCTGTGGCTATGTATGCACAGTAATTACATTTTAGACATGGAGTAGTACCCATAGCTGTATAATGTAAAAAATCATTATTCGGATAACATAAAAGCTTCTTTAGATTAGCTTTATTTTTATATTGAAATTTAGGTTGTTCCCCCACTATTATTTTAATTTCATCACTACTAGTGAGGATACTCCAATATTTGTTTATAATATCCGTGAATGACTTCCTATCAGTAGTATAATATAACGGAATCCTTACAACCTCACCCTGACGTGGTTCCTCAGGAGTGATATGATTATGAGCACTGGCTATGCCCTATCTTTTCTTATATTTTCTATATCCATCAAACCTCTCTTAATTTCCTTTTCTGCGTACCCACGCTGAATTAATCTGTCTTCAAATTGACGGATTTCTTTCACGAAGCCTTGTTCAGAGGCATTAAGCCTTGAGATTTTCATACTCTGACCTTTAATAATGTTTTCAAATACATATAAGGGGTGCATACTTGATCTATGCAACAGAGAGTTCCTATAACAAGTCTTCCTATACACACCCGTGTTTACTTGATTTCTCATTACTCTCTCAACAAAAACATCTAAATAATCAATCCTATTATAGGAGTGTGTGAAAGTGAACTTCAAGTATGGGGTCATATTATTAATAACAGAGACATATGTCTGTAACTATTCTAGGTCACCTTCCCAAACTAAAAAGACGTCATCGACAATACGTCGATAAAAGCGTACAAATTTAGAGTGCAGAGTATGTTTAAAAAGGACCTCCTCCTCCCATTCAGCTAGAAACATTATGCCAGTAATGTTAGTGTAATAGAGGCTATATTTTGAATATAACGTGCTTTAAAGAGAAGTTTTTACCAGTGCGTAATCATTGTTAGTATATTGAACTTACATCCCTACGTGTTAGTATGTAATATAATACGGACATATTAGTGCTCGGTAACAATAGTATACAGAGGGTTCGCTACGCATGTATGAAGTATGGAATATTTGGCTAATCGTTTTTAAATGACAATATTTGTTTGTTTCGATGAATTTTTATGTAAATGATGAAAAACATATAGTTCATGTTATAGGCTAAGGGTATACTAATTGATGATATCTACATAGTGATTTGTAAAGGTACCACTTTCTATATATAAATTCTCTATATAAGGTTAACATCGCATGACTTATACTTTTGAATGCCTACTATGCTCATTGTACCTTAGCTAAAATCACTTTAATGATGATAACTTAAGAAATAACTAGTTGGATGTTTTAGCCATTAATATCTAAGTAATCATTACTATGGCCATAGCGCAATGATGAATTTTTTAAGTGGTACTAATGCTTAACAGCGCATGTATAGCTGTTTTTAATGATTGTGTTTCTTTAAAGATTTGAATGTGCTTAGAGTGACACTACGTCATGTATATATATATTAAGTTAATTAGTGTGCTTTGAATTTTAATGGTCTGATGAAGCTTTTGTGAAAGCGCTTACTGTTTGTGCACATATTAAAGTCCGATTTATTTTTATTTCATTTGAACTCTGGATTATTTGACTAGTGAACGACTCTTAATGTTTTTATGCTCTGGTTGCCTCTCTGCCTAACTATATGGTTTTATATATATATATATATATATATATATATATATATATATATATATATATATATATATATAAAACAATAGAAAACAAACTGATTTAAACAAGTTACCCAATTAACCAGAAAAAACTCAAAACTGAGCCCTGCTCCAGCAGTCTTCAATCAGACAAGTTCTAACTGCACACCCCTGCTTACTAGGGTTCAGGGGAACCTTCTCCAAAAAAGATGGCCTGGATCAGTGCCTCAAGTTATACAAACAAAGCTAGATTCAGCAGGCCTGAATCTGGTCTATGCTATAGCAACAAGCCGCACCAATTTCAGAAAGAAACAGTTCAAATAAGCAGTCACAATAACCTGTAACCAGAAATTCCCAGCTCAGAAGGGTAGAATCCAGCCTCTCCTCCCACAAGAGTGCAGACCACAAACCTTCTTAATGTAGAATAACTGGCCTGAAGCCCAAGTGCTTAAGCCAGAACTAATACACTTTTAGAATAGCAGACATTGAGCCTTCAGTCAGCAGTTCCCAACTGAGAAGGATGTGAGCTACCTGTCCTGCCACAACAGTGCAGACCACAAACTTTCTTATTGTAAAACAACTGGTCTGAAGTCCAAGTGCTTAAACCAAAAGGCTTAGAATGATAGCTACACTTTAATCAGGTTACTACCAAGTAGTAATAAATACAACTGAATACATTTAAGAAGGCCTGGATTAGTGCTCAAGTTATGCAAACAAAGCTAGATTCAGCAGGCCTGGATCTAGTCTATGCTACAGCAAACAAGGCACACCAATTTCAGAAAGAAACAGTTCAAATAAGCAGGCACAATAAGCCTGTGACTAGATAGTCCCAGCTCAGAAGGGCAGAATCCAGCCTGTCCTCCCACAAGAGTGCAAATCACAAACCCTCTTAATGTAGAATAACTGGCCTGAAGCCCAAGTGCTTATACCAGAACTAATACACTTTTAGAATAGCAGACACTGGGCCTTCAATCATCAATTCCCAGCTTAAAAGGATGTAAGCTACCTGTCCTGCCACAACAGTGCAGACCACAAACTTTCTTAATGTAAAACAGCCTGTATGAAGCCCGAGTGCTTAAACCAAAAGACTTAGAATAACAGTTACAATTTAATCAGGCTACTAACAAACATTAATAAATGCAGCCGAATAAATAAAATTGAGTACTTTTAAGAAAAGCAAAATAAAGTAGGAGGAAACACAAACACAGTAAAAGCAAATGAATAAAGTGCAAACATTTTTTTAAGTGCAAGGAGAGAGGAAGGAAGAACCTAAGTGAGTTGGCCTTCTCAAATCTTCCCTCTGTATTAAGTAGAGTGAACACTAGACTCAGAATATGATCTCACTGTACTCGGTTAAGTGAGCAAATGAGATGGACCCAGGAGGAGTGTTCTAATACAGACTTACAGGAGGGGCGGGCAATTCCAGAGCCACCAACACTAACACCAACACAAAAACAGGGAGGGTAGCTGGGGAGCTAACTGCAGAGAGAGACACACAGCACACTGTTTAATGAAAGACACAATTAGGAAACAGAAAAAATGAAAATACAGTACTTTTAAAGCTGCAAGTTTGTACTTAACAAAAGACTAACATTCCCTACTGCAAGTTTCCCTTAGCTTCAGGTTGTAATGCAGATGTTTGTAGCCAAGCAAGTCTCTTGGGAGTTGAGCATAAAATGATTTCTGAAAAACAAAATCCACTCAGGCAAACGCTACTTGCCACTCTTTATTTAAAACGTCAATAACTTGTCCAACGTTTTTCGTCTAAACTGATGGTTAGACTTCTTCAGAAAACTGGCAAACATCAGTTCAATGGTAAACGCTTGTTTAAATAGCAAGCACTTGCTGAATGCCCGCCAAAATTCAAGCAGTAAATAGTTTTCTTAAAGTGAAACTACTGTTTTAAAAATATAAAAGTAGGCTGTGTGTAAAAAATATGCTATATGTAAACAACTATGTATGTTGTAAACTTTAATATTAAATTTGAATTTAAAAGTGAATTTAAACATTTTTTAATAGTTGTTTTCCTGGGTTTATTCTAGATAAAAAATTGTTAAAATGTTGTTGATTTTATTATTTATATTATTAAAATACTTTATTTTGCAAGTTGAAAGGAGGTTAAAAAATGAAGAATAACATCCTAACATAACCTTAAAATTTAAACAAATTGTATATGAATATACCAATATCAGTGAATAAATAATAAACAAACACCAAACACAATAACGAGCCATTTTTTTGGATTACACTAGTAATGTGCAGGGACTTTACCAAACAAAACAAATATTGATAAGCTTTAATTATTAGTTGATGTTCTTTTGTGAGACCGAGTTATTTTATAACCTAAACTATTAACTTATCTATAATGAATAAAGTTAGTTAGTGTACGATATTAATCTAAAAGATTGTTAAACATATGTTGTCATAAGGTGATCAAATATAGAATCAAAATGAAGACCAAATGAATATGGAGCTTTATAGCAGAGATTCTCCTTTAAATTTAATTATTTATACTGAGATTGAATTATTGTATGTCAACACATTATTAAATATTTGAGGTGTTTAAATATCATTCGATATTAAATTTTAGAATTTTTAACTACATACATATTATATATACATACGTAGATATACACCCCAATGTCTTCTGTAATTATTAAATAAAAGTATGATCTATTATTACATTAAACTGTTAGTGACTATCTCTCTAAACTTCTTAGTTTTAGCAAGCTCATAATTGAGCATTTCTCATTAAGGCCTGGGTGAGTGAAGGCATTAAGTTTAATCTGCCAAAGCAGTTCACATTTCTCCAATAATAAGTTAAATGGACCCCCTCTGGTTTCTTGCTTAAGATGATAAATTACTTTAAAGCAAAAATTTATGTTCAGGATATTCCATAACATGTCTTGCTAAAGCATTGTCCTCCTTGTGCAGATTGATACTTCTCAAATGCTCATACACTCTATCCCTTAGCCTTCGCTCTGTCTTTCCCACATAAAAGCAGGGACAACCCTGGCACATGGCTAAGTACACTATTCCTTTAGACTTACAATTGAAATTCCCTTTTGTGTAGATTTTATATCCATTAATGATTGTTGAATATTCCTGGAGTCATATACAGGCAATAGGGACAATTTCCACATTGTCCCATTCCTCTATTCAAGACTAATGGTTTATCATTATTGTACTTTTGCAGTATAGTTTTTAAGATCGGAGCCCTTCTTGCATATAATCTTAGGCACAAAGCCCAATTTACAAGTTAATGGATAGTCATCATTAAGAATGTTCCAGTTCTTCAATATGATTTCTTTAATGCTGCCAAAATCCATAGAGAACCTTAATATACACGCTGAGTTATAGTTTTCACTATTAGATCGTCCTCTTGGCCTCATTTGCACAGGATCCATAATTTGAACCCCTTCTTTCAGAATACCAGCATCTTTTTGTTTTAATATAGGTATAAAATAACCCATTTGTCTTTTTATTTTAACTTCTTCTACTATGGGGTCCAAAAAACATGTTGGGTATTGCCTGTTGATAAACATTTGTTTTAATAATAAGCATTCCTGCTCAAAATCTACATCTGTTGTAATCATATGTGCTGCTCTGACGAGCTGACCTTTTACCACCGATTTTTTCTGGTGTGTTTCATTTCTCAAACTTGAATCCCTCTAGGCTATAACAAAGAAGTGATACCAACACCCCCTCTATAGCTGTTTCCTTTCTGTTTCCTTATTCATATTGGGACAAGTGCCTCTATTTATTCAGAGCTTTCCTATGCCTGGTTTGGAATCCTGTGACTACAAGACCTGTGGACTGTATCTAAAGCCATCCATGGACCTACAACGCTGATATAAACAGCTTTTTGCACTTGCTCTAAGAATCTCAGTGCTATTTAAAGGTTCTGTGCTGCATTTATTGATTTGTTTGAAATTGTTGCTGTTTTTCAGCCTGCACTTGTTAAAGAAGAACCATCTGTTTGTTACGTTACTTCTCGTATGTCATTTTAACAGTATCCTGATAATTCCTAACCTCCGCTGATATTAAAAAGCTGTTTTGAGCTAACCAAACTTCTCCTGAGTTTGCTACAATATTTCTAGGTTTTGCAGACATTTTCCTGTATTTGAGAACATTTCTTAGAGTTTGTGAATTCATTTCTAAGGATTCCTGATGCTGCAGGAGTTCTGCCTTTTGTTGAAAAGCATTGGTTATTGCATTTGAACTCAAATCCAGTTCATTTTACATTAAGAGGGCTTTATTCTGCACTCTGATAGGAGCAAAGGACTGATTCCACCATTCCAATTTGGGAGGCTTATTGTGTGTTTATCAGATTGGCCTAAGGGCTTAACTGTGTAACAATCTTTCATCCTTCTGGTATAAAAGCCTCATTTTCCACATTGTGCAAACAAGGTTACACAAACCTCTCCAGCTTAAAGTCCTCTATAGGAAATACTCTCATAGGTTCATAGGTTCATAGGTTGGTACTAGGCTATCGGCCCTAGGGCCCATACAAGCCTAGCCAAAAAATGTACCCTGGCTTTCGCCACCCAAAAAAATTATTTTCCTGTGCCTCTGTCGAGCAGAGCCACAGAAGTGATCCCCGAGGTGAATTTCCCATTTCCCATCAAATCATCAAGATTTTTCTTGAAGAGTGCTAATGAGGAGTTCTGTTTGACATAGATAGGTAGTCTGTTCCAGAGTATGGGAAGTCTCTGGGACAGGAATCTATCCCTCAAGCATGTTCTGTTTATTGTGGTGACAATGTTTAGGTCCCTAGAGTGTGTAGCTCGGAGGGATTGGGATTTCTATAAGTGGAGCATGCCCAACAGCTCTGGGTTTGACATAGCTTTGTATGTTAGGCAGAGATCGCCCCTGAGTAGGTGATATGTGATGAAGTAAAGCTGTAGTTTTTTGAGATGGTCTGCATAGGGCATCTGTTTGAGGCCAGTAATCCTCTTTGTGAGGTATTTCTGTGGTCTTTCCAGTTGTTGTAGATGTCTTGTGAGGTACATACCAAAAGGGGCGTTGTACTCTATAATGGGTCTAATGAGTGATGAGTAGAGGGGAACAATGACCTCTTTTTTTTCTGGATGAGAATCCTTTTGTGATGAGATGAGCCACGTAGAAGGATTTCCTGACCACTGTGGCAATGTGATTATCAAAGGAGAGACTACTGGCCACCTGTGTCCCAAGGTCTCATCACATTTTCAGCATTAAGTAGACTACCAGCTATGTGGTAGTTCATGGGTACAGAGTTTTTACCAAAGGGGATGACAATGCACTTTTTGGCATTGAGCTTCAGGCCATGGCTTTGACACCAGGTATCTGTCTCAGTGAGGCCCTTTTGTAGTTTGTCCACATCGTTAGGAGTTTCGATTATGGCTCCTAGTTTGCAGTCATCTGCAAACTTTGTTAGCCAAAGACCTTCTGTGTTGGCCTGCACTTCAGAGAAGTAGATACCAAATAGGAGAGGACCCAGGACTGAACCCTGTGATACTCCACTTGTCCATAGTCACCCATTATTCATAGCTGCTGAAAGACCTGCCATTTTGAGCAGAGAGCAGCACCACTTCAGGTCATCCTATAGTATATTACTAAACACTGTCACTTAGACCTTTAAGTGACTCTTCCATACTCCTTCCCATCTACTAAGGATCTGGTATAATGGATAGGCACTTCCCTGTCATCTCTGTTTCTGGCCTGGTGGATATGGGCATCCTGAAGCACGGTAGTAACTGCCTCATGTCCTCTAATAGCCATTTAATTTTAGAACAAACAAAGTGAGTGAGAGATAAAGATATACAATGTCATTGTAGGCCAAGCTCTCCCATGCACTCACAAAAAATGCAAACTAGGTTTTCAACATTATACGCAAAACACTCACAAACCCACATATGCAGCTGTGCTCACATGTAATCTACCCAAACATCCAGAATCTCCTAAAAGCATCTCTCAGTGGCTCTGCACACAATTAAAAAGGTCAGCATCTCACACAACATATAACTGAAAGTCATGGTAGCCCCATTTATTGATTTATTTGCAGTTTGTTTGCCAGGTTTGTCCATTTTGCCATGAGGAGCCTGTTTTCAATGGAGTCCTGGGGAGAAAAGCTCCAAAAATGCAAATGTTACAAGTTACAGGATTACAAAAATATAACAATTACAACATATGAGAGAATTAAAAAATACAAAGTTACAAAGTTGAAAAAAGTTGACATTTGGAGGAGCAAAAATTAATACATTATAGTAAAAAAATCATTACACCAAAATTAGGCTTTTTATAAAGTATCTAGTTCCTGCAGTTTCTTTCTGAGAGTAGTAAGACTATCAGGGGGTATAAACAGGGGTATTAGCTAAAGGGAACTAACTGTAGTCAAGGAAGCTATGTAGGATGGGAACAAGAGCATTCCCATTGTGAAGTCAGGTGTGTATGAAGTAGAGTTTTGAAGACAGAGAGACTATTAGTGGCACAGATGAGAGGTGGGAGAGACCTCCAATGGTGAGCGAGAGAGAAGGATAGAAGATGTTTGCCTGGTGGGCAGGTGGGTTTGTGCGGTTCAATTAGATTTTGGAAGTTAGATCTTAGGTGTCTATCATGAAGATGCATTTGGAAGGTAGAGGCAAGGGATGGGCCAAGAGAGGGGGTGAAGATAAGTTTGTGTGTTTGGATAAGTTGAATATAGGTAAGATAACAGGAGGATAGTTTTGACTTGAGGGAAGATTGCAGATTAGTAAAGATAGAGGCACCATAAACGAGGGAAGGGATAAGGTAATTGTAGCAAGACCAAGCATAGTGGAGGGAGAGATGAAACGGTTGTGGCAGTAGAGCATACCAAGTTTCTTATGAGTTTTTTCAATATTTACTTGTAGGTGGCTTTTGAACTTTAACTGATCATCGATGATGACTCTAGTAGTTTAGCAGTGGAGACAATTTCGAAAGGAGTATTGTTTCGGCTGGTGAAGATGAGTGAAGTTTTATCTAGGGTGGTAGTTTTAGCAGGGGTGAATATCATAAGTTTGGTCTTGGTTGCACTGAGTGCTATCTAGCACCCATTGTTCAGTCGAGAAGAAGACATCCTGGGTTAATTTAATTAATGAGGAAGTAGAGGTGGCAGAGTAGGTTATTGTAGAATTGTCTGTGTATTGGATAAAGTTGGCATTAGGGATGGCATGACAGAAGTTGTTAATGAAAATATTAAATAGAAGGGGGCCCAGAATTGAGCCTTGGGGTATGCCTGTAGGAGTATCTAGGAAAGGTGAAGTAGATTTTTTCCATTTGACTGCCTGTTGTCTATTTGCTAGGTAAACTTGTGAACCAACTGATAGAGGAGTGGGATAGATTTAGCTTAGAGAGTTTTGTAAGGAGAAGGTTGTGAGATATGGTGTCAAAGGCCTTAGAAAGTTCTAAGAGGAGGGTGGACAGAATATAACCAGAGTCCTGAGACTTGCTAACAGTTTCTAGGAAGGAAAGGAGAGTGGTAGTGGTGCTACGGCCAGGATAGAATCCATGTTGACTGGAAGTGAGAAGGTCATTATTTATGACATAGTGAAGTAGTTGTTGGTGAATACATTTTTTGAGAAGTTTTGAAACAGGGGATAAGATAGTGATCAGCTGAAAGGTTGGGATATCATTGGTGTTGCCCCCTTTATGGAGTGGAATAATAAAGGCTTTTTTCCAGAGCTGAGGAACATGGCATTTGGAAACTGATTTATTTATTAGGATATAGATAGGGAAGGCAACAGCTTTAGCGGCTATTTTTAGGAAGTAAGAGGGTATCTCATCGAGGCATTAGGGCATGGTTTCAAGTTTAGAAGACGTTTTTTATGGTAGAGATGGGGATAGGGTTTATGGAGAAGGGAGGAGTTTGGGGGCTGGAGTTGCTAAAGCAGAAAGGAGTGAGTGGGGGTGGATGAGTGGAAGCATACTTTTTGGCGAAGGATGTTGTTAGTTTGGCTATAGAGTCAATAAAGGATGAACTGAATTGGCTAGCTAAATCCAACTCAGAGGCATTTGGGTCAGGGCAGGGGGTTTCTTTTTTCCCTGGGTTGAGTAGAGATGAAATTTCATCCCAGAATTTTTTCATATTGGTGTTATGATTGCTTTGGAGTGTGGAATAATAGGCTCTGTTGTCTGCTATAATAAGTTTTTTTTTACTTTGTTGCAAAGTGATCTATATTCATTAAGTGGGGTTGTAGTTTTAGTTTTGTGGTAGCATTTCCAAGCTTTATCTCAGAGCCACATGGTAAGTTAACCTTGGGACAGGATTACTTTTTATGCATTTTATTTTTCAGGGAGCAAAGGAATCAAGCAAGTATAAGAAAGTTGTATTAAAATAGGTAACAGCACTATCTAGGGATAGAGTTTTTAGTGGATTCCAGTTTGTTCTTTTTAGCGCATTTGCGAATGCATTGAGTTAAAGTTTTTTAGGTTCCGGGTAGAGGTATACATATAGGATAGTTGTATTCTTAATTTCGCCTGTCCTGCCCCCGGCTGCTGTGCATCACTGGCTCCTGCATCTGCTCCTAATTCTTGGGCTCCTGCCTATCCTGCCCTAACCTCCTGAAAGTACCCCTCCGATATACTGCCTAGAACCAGCTAAAAGAAAACTTCCACCAAAACTGAAAGGCCCTACTGCTCCCTCACAGCAATGATTTAAATAAACTTGGGCTCCTGCCTATCCTGCCCTAACCTCCTGAAAGTACCCCCTGGATATACTGCCTAGAACCAGCTAAAAGAAAACTTCCACCAAAACTGAAAGGCCCTACTGCTCCCTCACAGCAAGGATTTAAATAAAGTATGTGCACTGCTCTAACACCTTGTAGCAACTAATTTGATTCTAATAGGTCGCAGGGCACTTCCGTGCCAGGCTAGCCGGCATCCATACTCTCCCCTCTCTTTGCTGCTTAAGAATTCCTATCTCTCCCTTTAATTATTTATATTCCATATCCTGAACCACGACAGCTCCCTCCTTCCCCTTACCTGTTATCTCTCCCTGTGGTCTCTACTGCATTAGACTAACTAGCCACCAGGTGGCACTCCTCTACCTTCATGCTGTCCCTACTCCCTACTCCCTACTTATCTCCCCTCAATAGCCCCCTGATATCTTTTCCTCTGCTCTCTCCCTCACTACTGTCCCAGGACTACCCACACACTCCTCGCTTCAAAACACCCCCTTCTCTATCCTTAAAATAGAAAACAAGTAAAACAAAAAGCCTCTTACCTCTCCCACTGTCTCTAGTCTATATATTTTCCCAATACTCCATTTCTCTACATCTTTCTACCTCTTACACTTCCCAGCAAAACTTACCCTTTGACTCCTTACTGATTGTCTTCCTCACTTTCTCCTCCTTTGGCTCTTCCTGCTCCGTTCTCCCTGTGGGTTCACTCCACTCCCCTACCCTACCCCTAAGTCCCACCCACCCCCCAGCACCTCTATATTTATTCTCCACATACTCCTCCCCATATCAATTAACCAATCATAGGCCTCTTGTCATTACCCCTCCCTCCTATATTCAATTAACCAATCTCAGTCCTCCTCACATTTCCCCACCCACTCTTACTCCTCCCAGTCCAATTTTTCTATACTTTCTACACTTTTTCTTCCCCTCCCCTGTCTACAAATTCATATCTCCCCCTCTACTTCTCTACCTTTTTCTCCTCTATTAAAAAATTAACTTCTTACACATTTATCTCTTCCATATCCCACACATTCTAAACATGCCCTCCCAATTCCCCCATAATCTCCAGCTCCCCAGCTCACTTCTCTTCTTACTAATTTCTCTTTACCATGCTACTTCTTACTCTTCTAAAGCTCCCCCATACCTGCCTTCTACTCAAACTATTGCTTACACTCACCTACATCCTCTTCCAATCTTTCACTTCCACTCCACATCCTCCTCCCTTATTCAACCCAACTCACTGCACCTTTTCCATCCTAAGCTGTTCTCCACCTCAACAAAAACTTTCTCATTTAAACTTCTCCTCACCCCAAACAACTTCTTCCTATACAAACCTAAAAGGCTTAAATTTATCACCTGTAATGTCCTAGCCTTATCTGGAGACATGCATCCTAACCCTGGCCCCTGCCTCGCTAGAAACAAATCCTTCCCTCCACCCCCTTCTTCCCCTACTACAAACAACCCTTTTCCCCCTCCCCATATTCTCCTGCCTCCTCTCTTAGCACTCTTAAGGTTTTCACCATTAATGTCCAGAGCCTTAACAACAAAACTCACCATCTACAAGCTTGTATTAATCACAACCAACCTGACATCTTAGCCATCTCTGAAACCTGGCTCAAACCCCACATTACTGACTCTGAAATCTTACCTCCAGGTTTCCATATCCTCAGAAGTGACCGAATAAATAAAAAAGGAGGAGACTCTGCACTAATCTACTCTAACCTTCTCTCTCTCATCCCTCTTCAAATCCCAACCCCTCAATTAAAAAATTCTGAAATAACAGCAGGTGTCCTCCACTTAAACAAACACAAAAATATCTGCATAATTTCCTTATATATCTCCCCAGGTGATAACATCTCCACCCTTGAGAACATTCTTCACTGGTCCTCAACAGCAATAAAATATGAAACCTATATTCTAGGCGACGTCAATATTGACTGGAATAAAATCAATACACCCCCCCCATCCATTAACCTTTACAACTTCACCCAAGTAATGCACTCAACAACTCATCCTGACAAAAACCACCCCCTGGGTCCATCATAGATTGGATTCTTGTCTCCCATCCAAATAAAATCATTCTCTCTGGCACTATCCCTGACACCTTCAGCGACCATCTCCCTGCCTTCATTCATCGTTCAACTAACTCAACCCAATACCAGCATCAATACATTCAAACTTGTAACCTTAGCAACTTCAACCCCTCAATCTTCACAAACACTTTTAAACAAATTAACTGGCAAACCCTCAACACTCTCCCCCTTGGCAACGCTGTACAGCACTTTAACGCTATCTTCCTAGATACTCTTAACTCCCTAGCTCCTCTAAGAAACAAACAAATCAAAGCCAATTCTGCTCCTTGGCTGACCAAAGAAACTAAACAAATCATGTACCACAGAGACAAATCCTGGAAGCTTTATCAGAAAAACAAACTGTCTTCCACCTTCCTCCAATACTCCCAACTTCGCAACCAAGTAAAGAAATGAATCACGCTAGACAAAAAAAAACTACTATAGTAAACTCCAGTCCAACAATAATATCAACCCAAAACAATTCTGGAAATCTGTTAACTCCCTTCTCCACCCTGGGACAAAGAATAATCCCTGCCCTGACCCTAGTTTAACTGACAAGGAGCTTAGCTCTCACTTCAACACTTTCTTTACAGAATCCATAGCTAAGCTAACCAAAACATTCCCAAACAATAATCCACTCAACTCCCTCTTCTCAACTGCTAACAACCCTAACAACTGTCCTATTAACTTCCAATTCAAACCAGTGTCCACCATTTTTAGAAAAAAGCTACTATCCAAACTAAAGCCATGCTCTAATGCCCCTGACAACATACCTTCCTCTTTCCTCAAATGCGCAGCCAAAGGTATTGCCCTCCCAATTAGCATTCTGATTAACAGATCCTTGAAAGAGTCTTACGTTCCCAAACTTTGGCGCTCTGCCTACATTCTACCTTTTCACAAAGGAGGCAAAATCACCACTATTTCTAACTTCTGTCCCATTGCCATTCTCTCCCCAGTATCTAAAATTCTAGAAAAATGTGTCCACCACCAACTATTGCCCTACTTAACTCAGAATCATCTACTAACTCCCACCCAGCACTGCTTCCGTCCTGGTCACAGCACCATTACTGCCTTACTATCCTTCCTAGAAACAGTCAATCAAGCCCAAGATGCTGGACTTCTTGTATCCACAGTACTGCTAGATCTATCAAAAGCCTTCAACACCATTTCCCATACACACCTTCTCTCTCATCTCACCAACCTTAATCTCTGTCCTAATGTTCTATCCTGGTTCTCTAGTTACCTATCTGACATATCTCAAGCTGTCAGATGGAAGAACTCTACCTCTTCCTTTTTTGCCTGCACCTACCGGCGTTCCTCAGGGGTCCATCCTCAGACCCATGCTTTTCAACATCTTTATAAATAACCTTCACCCTGCCATCCCCAACACTACAGTCATCCAATATGCCGACGACTCTACCCTAGTTTGTACCACCTCTAACATTCCCGAACTACTGACCAAAATACAAATAGCTTTCTCCACTATGGAGAACTGGATGCACCAAAACCATCTCTCCCTCAACTCCAATAAATCTAAAATACTAATTTTCCTCCCCAACAAGGTGTCCTCCTGTGACAAAAACGCTTTCAAGGTCCTAAGCCAAACCAACACTGCTATTGAAGTGGTCCCTTCTGTAAAACTCCTAGGCATCACCATAGATGAACACCTTAAATTCGATCTCCACATACACCAAAACATAAAGAAAACCCACCAAAAGTTAGTTATGCTCTATAGGAATAATCAATTTATTTCAAACTCCTCTAGGCTGACCCTAGCAATTACCTACCTCCTACCCTCTCTACTATGTGGAGCCCCCCTTCTAACTAATCTGTCTGCTTCCTACTCCTTAAATCTTGAAGTTTGCTATAATAAGATCTCTAAATTTGCCACTAAATCTAAAACCTCTACACACCACTGCCTTACCCTACAATCTCTAAACTGGTTAGAATTCCCTAACCACCTAGACTATCTCCAACTAACCACCGCTCACAAATTAATATTCTACCCAGACAAATGCCCAGCCTTAAACAACATCCTTCCCCCATACATCCCAAACAGGTCTCTGCGATCTGAACACCAAAACCTAATCTCCATCCACAAACCTAAACATCCTGCTGGACAGCTTCTACTCTCCTTCTCCCTAGGTAAAAAATGGAACTCCCTCCCACCATCTCTTAGGACTATACCTAACACTGAATCCTTCAAGACCCAACTTTACTTATACCCATCATCCAAATGGAAACGTCCTTGCTTTCACCCTATATAAACTCTAGGGATTTCCCTCTCTAAGCTCTCTATACTCCTGCTCCACTCTACCCTCAAGTTTCTTTTTCCTTCCTCCAAAACTGATTCTGTTGACTTTCACTTGACTGTAAATATGTAAATACTATAAATTCTGTATTGCCATTGAAAGACATAAAAAAAATGTTTTTTCTTTTGCCATATTGCACTGTCTATGATGTATATTATGCATATGATTTTCCCTGTCTGTAAACATTTGTCTCTTGTATTTTACCTTTTATATTGTGTAACCTATTGTATTCACAACTGCTTGTGGAGTTTTTCTCCCCGGGCCTCCACTGAAAATAGGCACTTCTTGGCCCAGTGGACTTCCCCAGTAATCAAACTGAAAATAAAAATAAATAAATAAATAAATAAATAAATTGTAGGGGAGGAGAGACTGCATTGAGTGAAAGTGGGAAGATGGTCACCTATCGGGTCAGGAAGGGTACCATTGTTAGTGATGTAGTGGGGATGAGAAGATAGAATCCAATCTGGGGTGCTTCCAGAGAGAAAGTCTTTGGACGGTGTAGTTGTTGAGTTAATAAGTTGAGTGAAGTTGTAAAGATTTATATTTAGGGAGTTGGTTGGAGATTGAATTGTGGCCTAGTTGATATTAACATCACCCAGGATTATAATTTTGTTTGTGATATTGGCAGCGCGCCAGGAGAGAATGTCTTTAAGGATTGGGGTGTTATCTCCAGGAGGGATGTAAAGGGTGACAATGCAGATGAGTCTATGTTTGTTTACCTGAAGAAGGTCTGGCATTAATTCAGCATTACCAAATTTTGGAATAGCTATAGCAAATTTAGGTGTTAGCCTATAAGGCAACACACCACACAGCCAAACATTCTAGTTATTGGGGATTCCATTGTAAGACATATTGGTGCCCCCCTTACCAGGCTAAGGAAGTAAAAGATCACAGTGAGATCTCTGTATGGAGCCAGGATCCACCAAATCACTCGTGCACTTAGGTCTTTAAAGCACAAGTACCAGTTTGTCATGGTCATAGTCCATGTGGGCAAAAAATGACCTAAGCCATACCTCACTGGACTATATGAAGAGAGACATGATGGAGCTCTCTCAATATGTGTCCCAGGCAGGTATGAATCTAGCCCTGAGTAGCATCTTACTTTCACCAATGATGATGCCACAGTACCTGCAAATATGATTAATTTCAACAATTGGCTTAGTTTCTGGTGTCACAACAAGGGGATCCAATATCTGTCAGCCTAGGGAGACATGATTGACAAATCACAATGCTTTGCCAGAGATGGTTTGCACTTGTCACCTCTTGGCTTCCAAATATTGGCAAAGTATGTATCCCCAAAGTGCCTTTTTTAGGCCATGCTAAATTGTCAAACCCTCCAACAAAACAAAAATCACTCATGACTACCTAAAGGTACTCAGGATAAAACAAAGAAAGGAGGTATCTTAGTGCTCCGTACACTGCTAGACTGGTCTAACGTCATGACTTGCTTAACTACTCCATGCCCAATTAACCAGAGGTGAGACTCCTATCATATCCTTGCTAGCTTTAAGTCCTCTAACATGAGTCTGGAAAACCACACCACCTTCCTAAACCTACTAGAATCTCTTAGCATTCAGCCTAACACCATACTTATGGGTGACTTCATCTACCCCTCCATAAACTAGAAGACTTACATGACCCATAATTCCCTTGCTCAGAAGTTTTTGGACTTCATCAATGCAAACACCCTGGAGCAACTAGTTAGCTCCCCAACTAGAGGAACTAATATCCTAGACCTGGTATTCATGAACATAGGGTGATGCTCTTCAACCCATGCATTAACTCCTCCCTGGTAAGTTCTAACCACAAAATGAACCCCTTTAGTATTAAAACTAACCTAGAATCCCAATCAAACTCCAAATCTGTTAAGAACTTTGCTAAAGCTAATTACTTCAAACTAAGTGACAGCTTATTAAACTTCCAAGCCCCTCCAAATCCAGATGATACTGAGGCCTACTCTGAGCTGTACACAAAAGCACTGGACAACCACACTCATAGCTGCATAGCAGAGGCAGAACTTGCCTGAGGTAAACATATGATTAAACATATGATTACTGGCAAAAATAAACCACCTTGGTGGACCCTTAGCATAAATAATTTATTCTACAAAAGGAGGAAATCCTCTCCAAAGCAAAGAAGAAACAGATAAAACAGTGCAAAAAGACAATCAGTAGTCTAAACAAACAAATTAGAGAGCTGGTCAAATCTGCCAAGGCAAACTACAAAGCAAAGATAGCCTCCCAGGTGAAAGGTAACCATACAGCTTTTTTTAATTATGTTTGTAACCTCAGGTGAAACATTCAGCAATGTGCTGAGTTAATTATGAAAGGCAACACTTACACCCCAGCCTGAAACTGTAGTACACCTCCTGGCTGTCAAGTTCACTTCGACCCCCCCCCCCCATCACCTCCTATCATACCCCAAGACATACCCACAACCTCCCCTTACCGATCATTATGAGGGAACAGGTCCTTATTGCGCTCGCTAAAGCCAAAAACACAGCCTCCATGAGTCAGGACAACATTTGAGGATATTTATTAAATAGTTTAAAATGGAATATATCAGGGCCACTAGAAACCCTCTTTAACTACTGCTTCTGTGCCAGAGGAATGGAGGACTACAACAGTCGGCCCTCTGCACAGGGGAGCCTATCATCTGATCCAGAGAACTACAAATCCATAAGCTTGACCAATCTTATCTCCAAGGTCATGCAGAGAATTATCATGGATCTGATCAATAATGATATAGGACATCTCCAAACACTGGACCAGACCCAATCTGCTTTTGTCAAAGGGAGGTCTTGCCTGCTCAGTCTGCTGGAGTTCTTTAAGAAAGACAATGGGGCCATATATGAGGGTAAAACTTATCTAAAACTTATGTAGACCTGGCCAAGGCTTTTGATACAATCCCCTACTTGGGTTTCATAGATAAACTTATTGTGTTAGTCATAAACCTCTAAATCATCAGGTGGATAGCAAACTGGCTTACTGGCAGGACACATCTGAATAGGTGAATCCACTTCTGATAAGAAACCTGCTACTTGCAGTGTCCCACTGGGTTCAGGTTGGAACCCTCCTGTTTGGTATATACTTCTCTGAAGTGAAGGCCAATGTTGGGGGCCTCTGGCTCATCAGGTTCGATGATGACTATAAGCTGGGAGCAATCATGAAATCCCCAAATGATGTTGACATCCTACTAACAGGCCTAAAAATGAAAAATGACTGGTGTCAAAACCATAGTCTGAGACTAAATGGTAAAAATGCGCAATCATTCTGTTCAGAAAATCCAATATCCCTGCAAATTCTAATATTGATAACACACCGTACAAGTAGACCCAGTGGTGATGGATATAGGAACACAAATGGATAATAGCCTAAACTTTGACCACCAGGTAGCTATGGTAGTGAAGAAATCCTTCCGTGCAGCTCAACTTATAAATAAAGGCCTATAGCATCAAGATCAAGGAAGTCGTAGTGCCATTGTACTCTGCCCTATTCAGGCCTATAATCGAGTACAATGCTCCCTTCTGCATATACCTAACCAGGCACTTACATCAACTGGAGCAGCCTCTTTCGATCTGAAGAAGATTCGAAAGCACTTATCGTATGAGATTTTTTTGGGGACCTTTCACATATTTTATGTGTTTTTAGACAATTTGTCAATAAAGCTGTTTTAACTGCTATCAGTTTCTAGCTGTGTTCGTGCAATTGGCTACATTCTTTTGTTTTTTGGGTTCTTTTCTTTGGCCAGCTGCAGTTTAGTAGTGGGAGGTATTTTCTTTACTAATATAAACTAGTATTGGTAGATCATTTCCCAAGATCTGTTGGGAGTAATTTCTAAACAAACCATATGCAAACAAGTCCGTTAATACATTTAGTTCACTGATTGTTCGAGACCCGTGTTTCAACATTTTACTGGAAGAATCATCTAGACTATAATTTGTTAAGTAGTTAAACAAACCTTTTTTTTACTATCCTTCAGATAATCTGTTAAATACACTTCATAATTAGATCTTACTCTTTTAATAGTCATGAGGTACATTTTTTCTAAATTTATTGTAATTGTTCTTATTTGAAACCAAAAGAGATTTTTTATATCTTCTCAACAAATGTATCTTTTTCCTTTATAGTTCAGATAACTTCAAACTCCACCAGGGATGTCTACACCCTTAAAGGGTATTTTCACTCCAACTAGAACATGACAGACTATCAAATTATTAACAAAATTGTAAAAAAAAAATCAATATCCATTTTAGTTTTACTGACATCAACACTTGCTCTGAGAAGTTCAGAGACCATGTCACTAAATTTTGTGACAGAATCGAACACCCCACCTCCCCTCCTATCAGTTCTAAAATTATGATGGCCAGAGAAACCTGATATTACTGTTGGTTTGTTACTGCAATGAAAACAAGTTTCACAACACATTGGTAATCTTATCAGCTATGCAGGCCTCTGTATCTTCTAATTTATTATTTAAACAGTGAGCATTTAACAAACAACATTTCAAGCTTGCCTTATTATTATCAGTGACAATCAATGACTTGACTCTAAAAAAATTCATTAATTTTGTCAACTGAGTGCAAATTATCCTATTGCCTAAATAACATGAGTGGAATTTGTTCTTATTTTTTCATCAAACAGTTCCCAAATATAAATTACTTGAGCAGATTTATGAAAAGATTTACACCTTATCCAATTTTTGAAAGTCCTTGCTTATCCTCACACTGAAAACATGGAATTGGAAGATCACTGAAAACCAACTTAAACCTGAAATGTTTACTCAAATAAATAATGCCATTTCAGTTACTTGGAATGTATCGTTAGTTCCGACATTATTATATTCACACACAACAATGACAAGGTCATATCTTGTTCTTTTTGTGAATAAGGATTTGATACTATCTTTTGTGTGTGACATATTGTTACCGTGTAAAGATGAGACAGTGACTCTGTTTAATACACGTTAATGAGTCACCAGTTATTAACACTTGATTGCAAACATTGGTCTTACAATTAGCTATATTACCTTTAAAGTCACAGACAACAGAATAATCATTTATCATTAGTGTAGATGGATTTATACCTTAATTTTTAGACCCTTCTTAAGAGACAGAATACAAGAATCATCAAATGAACATTCTTCTGTCTCACTCTATAAATGTTTATTTGTGTACAGAGAAATATTATTGCTAAATATATCAACTGAATGACCTCTACCCTGATTTATTCTCAAATTAGCCAAAGGAGAAGATTTATCTCCGATGTATAACAAAACATCATTCGATATATTCTGTCCCAACTGAGTATCTCTTTCATTCTCAAAATTTGTCAGATTAATTAATAATTCACCCAACCTGCTATGTTCAACCAAATTTCCTCTTGCTTTATTAGCAAACGTAACTGATGAAAAAATGTTTTCTGTTTGAGTTGACTCTCACATTTGCGTTAAAGTAGTCTAAACATCTGAATTATGTAAAGTTTTAATCTTTGGGAAAGGGCAGATTTGAATGCCATCATATATGCCCCTGCTTTACCATAACACTTATTATACCAAAAATCAAAAGGTAGGAATCAACAGGAACAGCAAGGCAATAATCCAAAAACGGTTTATTTTAGCGCTTTCGTCTTGCCAATACTAGACTTTCTCAGAATAAATTACTCAACAAATACACAGCAATTTAAATACCCGACCCCTCTTCTTATTTACTAGCCAAAAATTACTTAATTTCCTTAATAACATCAAACAAAATTAAAACAGATAATGTGCACTTAAAGGGATACATTAGACTGAAAAACAAATAGGGTACACAAACCAAACACAATTAATCTTCTTAAAAATCTAAAAAATATATATATATATTTACATGAATTTAGATAATACAGCCATTAATACCGAAGTATCATGACTATTCTTAAATGTGAGATAGAGATTTTAATTTAAAAAAAAAAAAAATAAAAAAAATATATATATATATATATATATATATATATATATATATATATACATATACATAACAATAGACTTTGAAGCCACTGATAATAAAGTATCATAACTATTCTTACATATAGAATAGAGATTTTAATTTTAAAAAAGGAGTTATAGAATATCTGTCATTCAGACCAGGTAATATGCAGGCATCAGTTTTGATCTGCCACTGCAGTACTTTGAATTCCAAAAAAGCATCAGATGGCCCCCCCCCCGGGGGGCCCAGATCAACTTGTTCCACTACATGACATTTAAATGAATGCGTAGGATGTGTCGCAATGTGCCTATAAAGTGCATTAGTTTCTTTCTTTTTCTTAATATCATAAATATGTTGGTATATACGCTTCCTTAATGTCCTAATTGTTTTGCCAACATAGAACCTGTCACAGGAGGTGTAAACAGCAATGTAAACCACTCCTTTTGAATAGCAGGACCATTTTTTGTGTGTTTTTATCCTACCTAAAATTTTAATTTTAATTACACTCATGTCGGTTATATAACCACATTGTGCACAGCTACCACATCTAAAGGTCCCACCTACATCACTCCATACCATTGTTCTTTGTTCAGCTAACCCCATATTGGAGGTGTTTTTTTTTTGTTTTGTTTTTATTATAAAACTCTTTGTTTTCTTTAACATTTTCTGTAGCAGTGCCATACATAAAACAACCTTTACATTTAATGTAATGTCTCCTTCCATTTGTCCATCCATCCATCCATCCATCCATCCATCCATCCATCCATCCATCCACCCATCCATCTATCCATCCATCCTCAACTCCTTTTTCCCATTTTTGCGCAAATGGCCATTTTGGGTCAATTCCTGGCTCTTTTCAACCCCCTGCTATAAAGCCCACTTTTGCATGCTTTTTCACTTGTAAAAGACTCAGCACAGCTCCTCGTTGTGTCCTGCACAGTTCTACAAGCAGTAGAGAGTGAAAGAGTGACTTTCCTGGATTTATAAGTATTTTTACTGGCTTTCGCTTAAATTACTGCATCTCGACTGCATTTCGCATAAAAAACAGCTCTGCATATTGTTTTTACTGTACCTGTGTAGATTTTAAACTGTTAGCACTTTAAAAAGTTATTTTTGTTTAATTTAATTGTTAGGCTAACACACTCAAGTGCGCTAGCCGTTTTATAGCATTTACTGTTTGCTACTGTATCTTTTTCTTCTGTCTCTGTAAAAAAAGAAAAAAAACAAAAAAATATCCTTGTTTTCCCACTTTTATGAACTAGAATAGTCCAGTCTTCAGATTTTGCTGATCTCTGGGCTTTGTCTTAGTTCCTGTGCTATCCATATCCTTATTTGGATAAGAGGAAGCTTCTTTGTTCAGCAGTGGGAGTGGGGAGCACTGAGCAACCTATTTGTCCCTAGAGGAGTGGTTCCAGCCCAGTAACTTGTAGTTTATTGGCCATTTTGGGTCAATTCCTGGCTCTTTTCAACCCCCTGCTATAAAGCCCATTTTTGCGTGCTTTAGCGCGCTTTTGCGCGAATTAGCGTGAAGTTACTCATAGAGCAGCATCGGGCAGCGCCGGTTAATCAAGTTTAAACTATTTCTGGCTCCGTAAAGTCTACTCTTCAATTTTTCCCTTAGAACTGCTCTACTTGCAATCCAAACAGCCTATACTCTAACTGAAAAGCTCAGCACTTGCTCCTAAAGCATTTTGTATACAGGTAAAGCACTCTTAAACAAAAGAAAGTACTTCATTCACCTAAATTCCCTTGAGTACCCATTTCCCTATAGATCCTTTCTGACTCAGTTACACAGCAATCTTTTTCACTATTCTAGCATGTCGAAGGGTCAGTTGCTGTCATCCTCTCCTGTTCAGCTGGTGAATCTGGGAATCTTGAGGCAATGTTACAATTGCCTCATGTACACAGACAACCCTCTCCTCCTCCCAACAAATACAAATATATGCGAGAGATGCAACTATATAGCCAAACTGGAGGCTGAGCTCTCTCAATTCAGTACTGGCAAGACCAGTCAGGAGGAGAAGGTAACCACGCACACCACAAACCCAGTCTCACATAGAACTATCACAACTGCAAACCAAACACATAAACACACAAAAACATACTTGGAGGCACTGATTAAAAATCTACCAAAACAACAGAGGCCTCCAAAGCAGACACCCAAGCAACCGCCACCTCAAGACATAGCACATGCAACACATAGTTCACAAAGTCAGTGTGCTAAACAGTCACAGCCCTTAAGGCCAAACAACATGCCAGACACACTTGTAATAGGTGACTCCATAGTCAGACACACTTACGTCCCGCTCACCAGACTGAACAATGAAAAGGTCACAGTAAGCTGCCTGTCGGGAGCTAGACTCCGCCACATAACACAAGCACTCAGGTCACTCCACAGCAAGTACAAATATGACTCAGTCATTGTACATGCCAGTGTGAATGACCTGAGACGTACCTCCCTGGACTACATGAAAAGAGACATAGAGGAGCTCTCTGATTATGTAGCCCAGACTGGTATGACCCTGACCCTGAGCAGCATCTTACCCTCACCAAGAATGATGCTACAGTACAAAGACAAAATGATCAGTTTTAACAATTGGCTTAATTACTGGTGTCATTCTAAGGGGATCCAATGTCTGTCTGTTTGGGATGACATGCTCGACAAGCCACGCTGCTTCGCAAGGGATGGCTTGCACCTGTCACCCCTGGGCTTCCGGATATTGGCCAAGGCTCTTGCCACCCCCAAAAGTGCCTTTTTTAGGCAAGGCTCAAATGACAAACCTACCTCCCTAGAAAACACAAGTGGAAAAAAACTAAGGGTAATGCTGCTCAATGCCAGAAGTCTAAACCTCAAGATGCACGCCCTCAAAGCCCTCCTCAGTATGGAGAACATCGATGTCTGTGCAGTGACTGAAACCTGGTTCAAGGCTCCTGAGAGCACCCCAGCACTATCAGGTTTCACCTCATATCATGCTTTCCGGCCCCAAAACTTGGACCGAACCACAAAAGGAGGGGGGGTATCCATATTCATCAAAGATACCCACACCTCCAGGTTAGTGGCAACGCACGAAGCATCGGAGACCATCCAGGTGCAACTAACCATAGGCAAAACTGCCTTACAGTTTGTAGCATGCTACAGACCACCCTCCAAACTCAGGAACCCCACACAGCCTTCCTGAAGACACTGGAGAGTATGAATGTCTCTCCAAATACCATCATATTGGGAGACTTCAACTACCCAAACATAGACTGGGAACATTACTCAAGCCCCAACACCCTAGCCCAAAGGTTCCTAGAATTCATAAACTCAAATGCGATGGAACAACTAGTCACCATTCCCACAAGAGGAGACAATATACTAGACCTGATCATTGCAAACATGGGGACAAAATGCTCCACAATGGAAGTATATCCCTCATTGGTAAGATCAGACCATAAATTAATCTCACTGGAAATCCACATCCCGCCCCCACCCCCTGCACAAAAGACCACAGTGAAGAACTTCTCAAAAGCCAACTTCACACTTCTTAAGACTGAAGTGGTATCCTTCAAGGTCCCTGGGCCAGTGGAAACCACAACCCACACTGCTGAACCCTTTACAAATGTCTTCTATGGGCACCTTCAAGAATGCATGGATCATGCAATCCCAAATAAAACCAAGACCCATTCCCCCAAAGGCAGGCGCCTGGTCTGGTGGACCCCAGCCATAAACAAACTTTACAACAGAAGGAGGAAGCTACTACATGACAGAGCAAAATCCCTAAAAGGGAAGGCATCTCTGATCAGTACTAGCAAAAAACGACGATCACTCATAAAATCATCCAAGGTCAACTTTGAGAGAAAAATCGCAAAAGACACAAAAGACAATCACAAGGCCTCCTTTAGCTATGTTAGAAACCTGGGTGGAAACTCCCAGATATGCTCAGAGTTAGTCCAAAATGACACAAAATACACTGAACCCACTGACATTGCCAACATTCTGGCAGACAGGTTCAGTGCAAATTTCTCCTCCCCCTCCCCCCCAAAAGGAGAAATAACTATCCCAGCAGAGTGTAGCCTCCCTAACATCTCAGATGCCCAGGTGAGAGCCGCCCTCTCTAAAGCTAAAAACACAGCATCAATGGGACTGGACGGTGTCCCGGGCTGTGTGCTACATGAACTCCAAGAGGAACTAAACCCACACATAAGGCTGCTGTTTAATCTTAGCCTTACTACAGGATACGTACCCAAAGAGTGGCGTATGGCAACAATGGTCCCACTTCACAAAGGCGGTGCTTCTACGGACCCTGGAAATTACCGCCCCATAAGCATGACGAGCCTGGTCTGCAAAGCTATGGAGAGGATCATTATGGAACTCATAAACAAAGACACTGGGGACCTACAGACATTGGATCCTACCCAATTTGGCTTTGTCAAGGGCAGATCCTGCCTTTTGAACTTGGTCGACTTTTTTTGAAACAGTCACTAAGGCCATTGATGAGGGTAAGGCAGTTCACACAGCCTACCTTGACCTTGCAAAAGCCTTTGACACAATACCCCACTCGGGCATCATAGACAAACTCACCAGCTTAAATGTAAACCCATATGTCACGAGATGGGTTGCAAACTGGCTCAAGGACAGAACCCACCGGGTCAGAGTTGCTGGAGCTATGTCAGACTCCAAGCCAGTCACAAGCGGTGTCCCACAGGGCTCGGTCCTGGGACCCCTCTTGTTCGGCATTTATTTTTCCGAGGTACAGGCACACATAGGAGGATTGTGGCTGACAAAGTTCGCAGATGACTGCAAACTGGGCACCATAATTGATACTCCAGCAGACACAAACATCCTTCAGAGAGGCCTCATTGAAATAGATAATTGGTGCCAGAGCCATGGCCTTAAGCTGAACGCCAAAAAATGTATAGTCATACCCTTTGGGAAAAACAGGGTACCCACAAATTACCACATAGGTGGTAATCCATTAAGTACGGAAGAGGTAATCAGGGACCTAGGGACCCAGGTTGACAGTAACCTCTCATTTGACACTCACATTGCCAAAGTGGTTAGGAAGACCTTCTATATTGCCCACCTTATCATGAAGGGTTTCACATCTAGATCAAGAGAGGTCATTGTGCCCTTGTACTCTTCTCTTATCAGGCCAATGATTGAGTACAATGCCCCATTTGGGATGTATCTTACCCAACACCTGCAGCAGTTGGAAATACCCCAAAAGTTCCTCACCAAGAGGATAAAGGGTCTTAAACATATGTCATATGCTGCCTGACTGAAAAAGCTCCAGCTCTATTCAGTCGCATACCGCCTACTCAGAGGTGACCTGTGCCTGACGTACAAGGCCATGTCCAATCTGGAATTAATGGACATGCTTCATCTCAGAAAATCCAAATCCATCAGAGCCACGAGAGCAAGAGACTTAAACCTCAACACAGAAATAAATAGGACATGCTGGAGGGACAGATTCATAACCCAGAGGCTCCCTACACTCTGGAACAGAATCCCAATCCATGTTAGGCAGAGCCCCTCACTAACTCTATTCAAGAGAAATCTTGACGAGTGGATGGGAGATCGTAGGTTTACCCCGGGGGTCATCTCTGTGTCACTACTAGACAGAGGCACAGCAAACTAAACCCTAAATGGGAGTAGTATTCTCATCCTAAGGGGTGGTGAAAGCCACACACACTCTGGCTAGGCTTATAAATGCCCTAGGGCAGATAGCCGAGTATGAACCTATGAACATATGAACCTATGGTTGCAGTGTTACTTCAACAGGGACAATCATCTTGAGCCAAGGTTTACAGCACCTGGTGGCTAATATAACTTAATATCTCCTTGTTAAAGTATTTAAACAAAATTCATCCGTTATTTCCATTTCAAAAGAGAGAGTATCACTTACTAAATACTCTTCATCCCCACATAACCCAACATACCTATCATGCAAACATGTGTTTTCGCATCCTTGCATCTTTGCATTGACGAGAGACACATCTGGTCACTCGTGTCCAGTGGTGGGATGGACTATTCAAAGTGACACACACTCAAAAGCAAGATTTAGTAGAATTCAGTATTGTGTAAACATTAAGCTTGGTAGAATTTAATACTGTTTAGCATAATTTGCCCCAGTAAAGCACCCTTAATAGCCTTTTAACCCCAATATACCAGCCCATCATAGCTCACCAATCTAAGGACTTGACAGTACTGATATGCAATTTGATGCCAAAGCCATGGCTAAAAAACTAAATACCAAGAAATGCATTATAGCACCTTTTGGGAACTTGGTGACTCCAGTAACTATGCCATCAATAAAACACACTTAAATATTAATTTATTAGTCAGGGATCTGGGAACTCATATAGATAGTAATCTAGCCTAAGACCAACACGTGCCCAAGGTAGTAAGAAAATCCTTAAACTTATAAGCAAGGTCATGCCATCTAGGTAAAGAGAGGTCATCATACCACTATACTGAGCCCTGTTCAGGCACATCATAGTGTATAATGCCCCCTTTGGTATGTACCTGACCAGACACATGTAGCAAGTGGAGCATCCACGAATGTTCCTTGCAAAAAGAATACAGGAAGTGAACACACTATCCTACACTGATCGCCTCAAAGCCCTGTGTCTTTACTTGGTGTCATACAGACGTCTGAGAGCTGATCTTTGTCTGGCGTACAAGGCATCCCTGGACCCTGTTTTGATGAATCTTTTGCACATCCACAAAGCAAATAGCATCAGAACTTCTAGATCAAAAGACCTGAATTTTTTGTTGCAATATAAATAGGACATGTTGGAGAGACAGATATGTTTCTCAGAGAATTTGCATTTACTGGAGCAGGCTCTCCATCCATGTGAAGCAGAGTTCTTGCCCTATCACTATTTAAGCACAACTTGGACTAATGGCTGGGTAATAGGAAATTCACCCCCTGACTGGCACCTATGTCTCTGACGGATCCCTAGTGGTTGTTAGTCAAGTAAACACCTAGGAACCTATGCAATGCCTTGACAGTCTTTAAGAAAGAACTGACAAATGCCTGATCAGTATTCAAGAAATAACTTGTCAACATGTGCTCGACCTCCAGCAACAGATACCCACAGTGACGAGCTAGTCACCCGCCTCACTAGGAGCTCTTAAGTTATTTATTAATTTATCTGTTTATTGGTTTGTTTCATTCTTTATTTTTTTGCATTTGATTACCAGAAACATCTGAATGGACAATAAAATCTCTTTTCAGCAGAGGCCCAGGGAGAAAAGCTCCAACTGACAAATATATACAGATAGCAAACATGTCTCACATTTATATATGATATACAAGGTTGCATTCACATTGCAATCTACAATATACAGATTTTTGTTCCCATTATATTGTTCCACTAGCAGTGATGGATATGTTTGGGCAAATTTAACGTATATTTAAGAAAAGAGTGCAGGACAATCATCCCAATGATATTCAGGCTTACATTTGTTTTGCAATGTGCAGAATTACTTCTCATTACAGCAATTAACAGTGGTGGATGTCTGTGTGCAGATTTCAGGTTTTGATTCACAAAACCAGTTGTGAAGAATATTCTCTAATAATGCAGTAAGAGATGTTGATGATTGTAATATGTCAACAAGAATTAGTTTACAATTGTTTTGAGAGGGAAAGAGTGGGCAACAAATTTTGATCCAGATGAAGAATAGAACATCTTTACATAGAAGAAGTAAAGGGAGTTAATATTTGGAAAGGTTGGGGAAGTCTAATTTTGTGCCTTGTCAAAATACTGATAGTAAATACTGAAGGAAGTCAATATAGAAACTGAAAGAAAAGATGAATTTTCCCAAACGATTACAATAATTAAAGTTATGGCTAGGGTTAGCATACAAGTATAAGGTAGACAGAAGGCAGATTTTGGCCAAAAGGGCTTCTTCAGTGTATAAAACCACAAGTGAAGGATCAAATTATACCATAAGTGTGAAGAAACATTTAAGTAGATGCTTGAGACAGTTGTATAAATGAGGAACTATGAAGAAGAAAGAATACTGTGTTAGTGAAATTATGGAAAGAACAAAGAACTGCAAATATGTGACTAGTAGCTAACACTGAGGCAGTAAGTCCCAGAACCTGGTGCTACTTTGGCAATATAAATCTCAGATGTGTTAGATATTATCAAAGCTTCCAGTGTGGCAGATATTATTTGAATATACAGTTCTGTAGATGAGTAATTTGTTGTGTATAGCACACCCAGAACTTGTACTGACAATTTTAATAGTCAGTACCACATTTGTTGTCATCTTTGAAGTGTGTTAGCATGTGGAATAGCAGGCTTAATTTGCATGAAAGTGTGCATCAATAATACTACTTGGTCTCTGCTCATGCAGTGTTGTGTGAATACGTTGTGGATGTACCGATTTGAGCATTATACTTAGGAGTGGGTATTTCACTGGGCTGTGAGTGAGTCTACTGGTCTGTCACTGGTGGTTGTTAGTGTAAAGGGAGGGGGGTGTAGGTTTTTATTGCATGGACTCCACATGAAAATGGATACATGTGGCACGTGCTGGAAGCTTCTGACTATGGGAAGGATGATGAAGATAGACCCCTGGTGTTCCCCTTAAGAAGAAAGTGCTTGTAGTTGTGCTTTTGGTGGACATGATACTCCAAATGACACTGTAAAAGGAAGCCTTTGCTGCTAATGTCTGGCTGTTTGCATTTGATGGAGAAACAAGTGAAATGGTGTGGATAATGTGGCTGTGCATGGAAGAATTGGGAGGATGGTGCAGATAACATGGCTGTGTGTGGAAGAATTGAGAGCATGGTGCAGATAACATGGATGTATATATGTAGGAATAAGGACTAGTGTCAGTCATGCAGTGACCATTTTATGCATCAATGGGGAGGAGGTGGTTCACTCTACAGGTGCAGATTATATTGTATAGAAGTCTATCCAGGATAAGGTTTTGTTTGGACGAGACTTGACAAGTGAAATCATGGAGGAAGTTCTTGTGGATGTCCCAGAGGATACAGTTTTTACCATCTAACCACTAAATGGAATACTTGGCAGACTGTGAATATGATTCATTCTACCTGTGTGAAATTTAGAAAGATGTCTTCAAAGTCTGTTTTGAAAATTGATCCTATGGATTGGCCTTTATGTGATGGACCCTGTCATTTTTTGTGAGGAAGCAAGTAACAGCTGTAATTTATTGGCATTATGCACTGCACAAAAGTTAATTGATTTATCAACTTGTAGTTTGTGACTTTGTGATGGCACTTGTTCATAGATCATAGGATCATAGGAGATTACTAGGCTACCAAACTGGAGGTCTTTTCAAACCTAGCCATTTCATCCCAGTTTAATACCACAGAAATATTAGTTAATACCCAAGATTGCATTTATTATTGACTGTCCATGTCCAGGAGTGTTGTGGGCACTATTTCTGGTAGAAATTTACTGTTCTCAATCCACTCATCCAGGTTCCTTTTGAACAGTGTCATAGAGGTGCTCTGCTTCACATGAATAGGTAGCCTATTCCAAAGATGCAGCAGTCACTGAAATATAATTATGTCCCTCCAACATGTTCTATTCAAGTTGCAGGCCATATTTAGGTCACTGAAATGGGTGGCCCTAGTCCTGTTTGATTTATGGATATGCGGCAAGTTCATTAGGTTTGGGTCTATAATTGCACTATAAGCCAGATACAAGTCTCCCCTAAGAAGTCTATATGACACAGAGTATAGTGACAGGGACTTTAGTTGGTCTTTACACAGCACATGATGGAGTCCCTTGATCTTCTTTGTTAGAAACCTTTGAGGTCTCTCAATTGCTGCAGGTGCTTTGTATGGTACATGCCGAACACTTATGGGTTGGATTAGTGCTGAGTAAAGAGGGGTTATAACCTCATTTGCTCTCAAGGCAATGCCTTTACTAATCAAGTTTTTTATGTAGAAATCCTTCCTTATTACAGTAGACACATGGTGGTCGAAGTTAAGGTCACGGTCAGTTTGTGATTCCAAGTCCCTTACCACTTCGTGGGTACTTAGGGTATTGTTGTTGATTTGATAGTGTGAAGAGACATTATTTGTGCTGAAGGGAATGATGATGCATTTCTTTGCATTCAGTTTGGGACTGTGACTAAGACACCAGTAACTGGTCTGCATAAGACCCTCCTGGAGTATAGTGACATCATTTGGGAATTTGATAATTGCACCCAGTTTGCAGTCATCTGCAAACTTGGTCAGCCACAACCCCTAGTTTTGACCTGAACTTCTGAAAAGTATATACTAAACTGTAAGGGCCCAACACTGACCCTTGTGGCACCCTGCTGGTAACAGGTCTGCTGGTTGATGTGAAGTCACCCACTTTGATAGTGTGTATCCAGTTTGTGAGCCGGTTAGCAGCCCATCTTACAACAAAGGGGTTTACATTAATTTTGCTAAGTTTATCGGTAATGCCTGAGTAAGACTGTGTTGAAAGCCTTTGCCAAGTCGATTTGCCCTCATCAATGGTCCTAGTCATATTTTTCAAAAAAAAAACACCACATTTAACAAGCAGGATCTGCCCTTGATGAAGTCGAATTGGAAGGATCCAGGGTTTGGAGGTGCCTATGTCTTCATTTATGAGGTCCATAATGATACGTTCCATGGCCTTACAGATGAGGCTAGTCAGGCTTATGGGTCTTTAATTTCCTGGGTCTGTTGCTGGACCACCTTTGTGGAGGGGAATAACTGTTGCTGTTCTCTGTTCTGTGGGAAGAAAGCCGGTGGTTAGACTATAATTGAAAAGGCTACTTAATGGTGATGCTATTTCATGTTTTAGCCTGTTTAAAAGACATCCTGGGATGCTGTCTGGTCCCATAGAAGCTGTATTTTTTTGCCTTGGAGAAGGCTTTGATGACCTGTTCTTCAGATATGTAGGGCTGGGGGGAGTTTGGGGCAAGGTTTGTGATAGGTTTGGAAGGGATAGGGAGTGAAATTTTCACCAAACATATCCACTAGCAGGTTTGCTATCTGTGTGGGATCAGTGTGTGTGATACAGTTGGTCACTAGTTCTGCACATGCTCGGGTCCTACCTTTTAGGCTATGTACATAGCTGTGAAAGGCCTTATGGATATCCTTGGATATGCTAGCTAAGTTTTTCTCAAAGAAGCCCTTAGAGGATTTGACAAGTTGTCTTATTTGCCAGTTGAGGCTGAGGATGGTGCCTTTCCATTGTTGGGGTCTCGCCTTTGTTTTCATGAACAGCAACGTTTTGCATTTATTGTAAAGTTTGTTGCTGCTGGATGTCCACCATGGTGGCTTGTTTTTACTTGGGGCTCTGACGTTGATTCTTTCTGGTACAGCCAAGTCTATGCACTTATGCAAGTGATTGTACAGGGCTTTAGTGTAAGCTTCAGTGTAGCTACCACTTCCAGCTGGGGGTGGGCCTTGGAATGCATTCATACCTTAATCTAGGAGGATATAGTTTGCCTTGGTGAAGTTTTTTAGTCTGATTTCACCCTTTGTGAGTTCTGGTGTGCATGTCAGCTTGAAGGTCACTGATTTGTGGTCAGATTTAACTTATGAGGTTCTGACAGTTATGGCAGTACATTTGTTTGACATGTTGGTGAGGATCAGATCTAGTATGTTTGTCCCTCTTGTTGGGTATGAACAATTTGTTCCAGGGCATTTGAGTTAATAAATTCAAGGAACTTTTGTGCTAGTAGGTTAGGGCTAGCGTAGGTTTCTCAGTTCATGGTGGAATAATTGAAATCCCCCATAACCAGAGTGTTCAGTAATATTTGGATTGTCTCCAGTTTGGTTAGGTAGGCTTTGTGGGCATCATGACCCAAGGAGGGGGATCTATAACTGGCCATGACTTGAACGGGGGTCTTACTCACTGTAACCTGAACTTGGAGTAACTCCAAGGAGATGTCCAGTCTTACTAGATGGGAGGTGAATTTATTAAAAAACAACAAAAAGCCAGGAACTCCAAATGAAACATTTTATTCTTGCTCTCTGACGTCTCAGCAAGAAATGCCTTCTAGCAGTACATATTTGAACAGCTAAAACACATATTTTATATACACTTAAAATTAACACCATCAAACAATCATTCAATCAAAAAATTAAAAAGACAAGTTATTTAAAGTAACACTTCCCAATTAAACTCCACATTCATTCCCTTGGGATCCAAGGTATCAAATTTCAATATATAAATAGCTTCTTTAAAAAGTTTATATTTTTTCTAATACCTTCACACAAATGAATTTGATCCACTTTTTCTAAAATAGTGACTTGTAGACCCCTTACATAACCCCCCATGTGCTTTAAAAAATGTTGTGCCACTGAACTTTGTTCTTTTTGATTGTCTATATCACAAATGTGTTCTAATAAACTTATTTTGGAAGCCCTTTTAGACTCTCCACTATAAATTTTGTCATATGGACATCTGAGGGCATAAACTATGCCCTCGGTGTCACATCTAAATTCCCCTTTAACTTCAAATCTCTGACCATTAATCCACTTGAAATAAGGTACAATAAAGTTGCATGCCTTACATTTTCCACATCCTACACTGCCCCTGTTACCTATGGTTCTGACTAAACTCTCACTAGGACTTTTATAGTTAGAGTTAACCAAAACATTTTTATACTGCGACCAACCCTGTATGAACTTACTCATTTATTGGACATCCAAGTACAACCAGCCTTCAAGGAATATAAAAATTGCTACTGTTGTTGAACAATAACCATTCATTTCTTACTAAACCCACTATAAGTGGTTTTAAAATACATGTTAGGGTCCACTTGTTTATTAATATGTTCACCATTGCCTGACCTCCATCTATTGACCTGTTTTCCTCTATATTCATTATTAAATTTTAACCACCCATTTTGTTATATATCCTCTTTATAACCTCTTTGGGTTCAAATTGTTTTATCATGGTGTGGATGAGAGGAGAAATGGCGTAGGAGTTATCCTGAAGGAACAGTATGCTAAGAGTGTTTTGGAGGTGAAAAGAGTGTCAGATAGAGTGATGTTTATGAAGCTGGAAATTGATGGTGTTATGATGAATGTTGTTAGTGCGTATGTTCCGCAAGTTGGGTGTGCGGTGAAAAAGAAAAATTTTGGAGGGAGTTGGATGAAGTGGTGGTGAGTGTACCCAAGGGTGAGAGACTGGTGATTGGAGCAGATTTTAATGGGCATGTTGGTGAAGGGAACAGAGAGGATGAGGAAGTGATGGGTAGGTATGGTGTTAAACAAAGGAATGCAGAAGTTCAGATAGTAGTGGATTTTTCGAAAAGGATGGACATGGCAGTGGTGAATACGTATTTTAACAAGGAGGAGGAGCATAGGGTGACGTACAAGAGTGGAGGAAGATGCACACAGGTGGATTATATCTTTTGCAGGAGGGCCAGTTTGAAGGAGATTGGAGACTGTAAAGTGGTGACCGGAGAAAGTATAGTTAGGCAGCATAGGATGGTGGTTTGTAGGGTGACATTAGTGATCAAGAAGAGGAGGAGGAGTGTGAGGGCAGCACCAAGGATCAAATGGTGGAAATTGAAAAAGGGTAATTGTGAGGTGGAGTTCAGGGATGAGTTAAGACAGGCACTGGGTGGCAGTGAAGAGTTACCAAATATCTGGTTAACTACAGCAGAGCTAGTAAGGAAGACGGCTAGAAAGGTGCTTGGTATCACATCGGGACAGAGGAAGGATGACAAGGAGACATGGTGGTGGAATGAGGAAGTACAGAAGAGTATACAGGCAAAGAGGTTGGCAAAGAAGAAGTGGGATTGTCACAGAGATGAAGAAAGTAGACAGGAGTATAAGGAGATGAGGTGCATGGCAAAGAGAGAGGTGGCGAAGGCTAAGGATAAGGCAAATGAAGAGTTGTATGAAAGGGTGGACACTAAGGAGGGAGAAAAGGACCTGTACCAATTGGCTAGACAGAGTGACCAAGCTAGGAAAGATGTGTAGCAGGTAAAGGTGATAAAGGATAATGAGGGAAACTTACTCACAAGTGAGGAGAGTGTGTTGAGCAGATGGAAAGAATACTTTGATGGGTTGATGAATAAAGAGAATGAGAGGGAGAGAAGGTTGGATGATGTAGGGATAGTGAATCATGAAGTACAATGGATTAGCAAGGAGGAAGTAAGGACAGCTATGATGAAAATGAAGAATGGAAAGGCTGTTGGCCCAGAAGACATACCTGTGGAAGTATGAAGGTGTTTAGGTGAAATGGCAGTGGAATTTTTAACCAGATTGTTTAATGAAATCTTAGAAAGTGAGAGGATGCCTGAGGAATGGAGAAAAAGTGTTTTGGTACCGATTTTTAAGAATAAGGGTGATGTGCAGAGCTGTAGTCACTACAGAGGGATTAAATTCATCAGTCACAGCATGAAGTTATGGGAAAGAGTAGTGGAAGCTAGGTTAAGAAGGGATGTGATGATTAGTGAACAGCAGTATGGTTTCATGCCGGGAAAGAGCACTACAGATGCGATGTTTGCTCTGAGAGTGTTGATGAAGAAGTACAGAGAATGGCAGAAGGAGTTGCATTGTGTTTTTCTAGACTTAGAGAAAGCATATGACAGGGTGCCTAGAGAGGAGTTGTGGTATTGTATGAGGAAGTCAGGAGTGTCAGAGAAGTATGTAAGAGTGGTACAGGATACGTACAAGGGTAGTGTGACAGCGGTGAGGTCTGCGGTGGGAGTGACGGATGCATTTAAGGTGGAGGTGGGGTTACATCAAGGATCAGCTCTGAGCCCTTTCTTATTTGCAATGGTGATGGACAGGTTGACAGACAAGATCAGACAGGAGTCCCCATGGACTATGATGTTTGCAGATGACATTGTGATCTGTAGTGAGAGTAGGGAACAGGTGGAGGAGACCCTGGAGAGATGGAGATATGCTCTAGAGAGAAGAGGAATGAAGGTCAGCAGGACTAAGACAGAATATATGTGTGTGAATGAGAGGGAGGATAGAGGAATGGTGAAGATGCAGGGAGTAGAGGTGGTGAAGGTGGATGAGTTTAAATACTTGGGGTCAATAGATCAGAGTAATGGTGAGTGTGGAAGAGAGGTGAAGAAGAGAGTACAGGCAGGATGGAGTGGGTGGAGAAGAGTGTCATGAGTGATTTGTGACAGACGAGTACCAGTAAGAGTGAAAGGAAAGGTCTACAAGAGGGTAGTGAGACCAGCTATGTTATATGGGTTGGAGACAGTGACATTGACAAAAAGGCAGGAGTTTGAGCTGGATGTGGCAGAGTTAAAGATGTTAAGATTTGCACTGGGTGTGACTAGGGTGGACAGGATTAGGAATAAGTATATTAGAGGGTCAGCCCAGGTTGGAAGGTTTGGAGACAAAGCCAGAGAGGCAAGATTAGGTTGGTTTGGACATGTGCTGAGGAGGGATGCTGAGTATATTGGGAAAAAGATGCTAAGGATGAAGCTACCAGGTAACAGGAAAAGAGGAAGGCCTAAGATAAGGTTTATGGATGTGGTGAGAGAGGACATGCAGGTGGTTGGTGTGACAGAGCAAGATGCAGAGGACAGGAAGAAATGGAAAAAGGTGATCCGCTGTGGCGACCCCTAATGGGAACAGCCGAAAGAAGATGATGATGATGATGAACCTCTTTTCTCAGAAATTCTAATAGTATAATAAACTTCATTGTAGAAGTCTTGTTCATCACTACATAATCTAAAAAGGTATATATATTCCCTATATGGTAATGCCTCTATCGTGTGTCTTGGGTGACACCTTGTAGCTTTTAAGTAATGTATATCAGCTTGAAATTTTCTATGTACCTTAGCGATGAGTCTTCCAGCTTCACTTAACTTTAAATCTACATCTAAAAAAGAAAATTCCCTCCCTATTTGAATTCCATCAAACTATAAATTAAATCTATTAACCTGTAACTTATCCAAAAATGCCTTTATATTTTGTTCACCACCTTCACATAAAAAATGAAGTCATCTATAAATCTGTAATAAAATTAAACCACTGGAGAAAACATCTTTTGCTATTGATATATTCCAACTCAAATAACCCCACTGTTAAATGTGCATATGAGGGGGCAAAAGCTGCCCCCATAGCTGTACCACATTTTGGATGGGAGACTTCATTATTAAACTCAAAAAATGTTTTAGTTAAACAAAAATGTATTAATTCCACAATATATTCTCTTGTGGGGGACTCACCAAAAAAGAACCGAACCTGACTGCCTCTAGACCATGGCATTGGTTGATATTGGTGTGTAGACTATTCACATCAAGAGTGACCCAATACATGTTACCTGTCCATTGAATTGACTTCGGTTTTTCTAAAAAATCAAAAACATCCTTGATATATGCTAGCAATGAAATTACTTTAGGTAACAATAAAAAATGTAATAAATGTCCTAATAATTTCTTCCTGAAACAATTGGACACCCTGGGGGTGCCCAAACATTTTTATTTATGTTGGGTAAATAATAAAATAAAGCAATAGCACATGTTTCTATATTAAACTTTTTCTAAGTCATCACTGGTAAGATATCCTAATCTTACACCTTTATTGAGCAACTATATCAAAAAGCTTCTTTCCAAACTTAAGCCATGCTCCAATGACCCTGACAATATTCCCTCACTCTTTCTCAAGCTTGCTGCAGATTGTATCTCCATCCCCATCAGCATTCTCATCAATAGATCCATCCAGGAATCTTACATTCCCAAATTATGGTGAGCCACCTACATATTGCCCCTTCATAAAGAAGGCAAAAATAATAGCATAGCTAACTTTTGCCCAATAGCCATTCTTTCCCCAATTTCAAAAGTTCTTGAAAAATGTATCCACCTGCAACTCATGCCCCACCTCCTCAATAACCAACTCCTCACCCCTACTCAACACGGCTTCCGTCCTGGCCTCAGTACTATAACTGCTCTCCTCTCCTTCTTAGACATTCGGAACCATGCATGTGACTCTGGAGAAATTGTCTCCAATGTCCTTCTTGACCTATCCAAGGCATTCGACACTATATCCCATACACACCTTCTCAATCACCTTGCTAACCTCAATCTCTCCCTAGAATAACTTTCATGGTTCAAAAGTTATCTCTCTGAGAGATCCCTAGCTGTGAAATGGCAAACTGGTACCTCAACCTTCCTACCTACCCCTACTGGGGTGCCCCAGGGTTCTATTCTCAAACCAATGCTCTTTAATGTATTCATCAATGATTTTCATTCTGCAATTCCAAACACTCAAATGGTGCAATATGCAGATTACTCCACTTTAGTCTGCTCTGCCCTTAGCTTTCACGAGCTGCAGACCAAAACCCAACTGGCCTTCTCTACTACAGAGAACTGGATGCTTCAAAACCATCTCTCCCTCAATGCCAATAAATCCAAAATCATTCTTTTCTCCCCCACAAAAGCCCTCCCTCTTAACAAGCAGTCTTTCAAGATCACCAGCCATACCCACTCCCTTATGGAAGTTGTTTATTTTGCTAAACGTCTTGGGGTTACCATTGATGAACACCTGAAATTCAATACACATGTCCAACTAAATATTAAAAAAAACATCAGAAGCTCGGTATGCTATATAGAAATGCTCATTTTCTCTCCACAGCTACAAGACAAACCCTCGCCACCACCTATTTACTCCCATCTCTGTTGTATGGCGCTCCACTTCTAACCAACCTCTCAGCCTCCATCTCCTCTAAACTTGAAATCTGCTACAACAAAATTGCCAAATTTTCTATTAAATATACTCATTCCACCGACCATTGCACCCCTCTCCACATTCTGCAGTGGCCAGAACTTCCTAATCATCTTGACTATCTTCAACTTACTACAACCCACAAACTAATCTTTAAACCCGCTGCATGCCCTGCTCTAACTAATATCGTGCCTTCCTACACACCGTTCAGACCCCTAAGTTCAGCCCATCAAAATCTACTTTCAGTGCACAAACCTAAACGACCCCTGGCTAGTCTCTCCTATCTTATTCTATAGCAAAAAAAATGGAATTTTCTCCCTCCCCTGCTAAGAAATACTACAAACTCTGAACACTTCAAATCCCTACTCCATTCCCACCTCTCCCAAAACTGGGAATGCAATTGCATTCTTCCTACCTAAATTCCACTAATGTCAACTAGACATGATGTCCTTCAAGCACGTCTACTTCCTTCTGTTCCACAGCTCCCCACCCTCAGCTTCTATCATACAATGAATTTTCTCCCCTTTATACACTCTGTGTATATGCTGTATGTATGTCCCCATCCCTACTCTCTGTAAATGGTTCTTTGACCTTGAACGTACATTGAATCCTCCTCTAGTTCGACCTTGAATGTACATTGAATCCTCCTCTAGTTCGACCTTGAACGTACATTGAATCCTCCTATAGTTCGACCTTGAACGTACATTGAACCCTCCTCTAGTTTGACCTTGAATGTACATTGAACCCTCCTCTAGTTTGACCTTGAACGTACATTGAATCCTCCTCTGGTTTGACCTTGAACATACATTAAATCCTCCTCTGGTTTGACATTGAACGTACATTGAATCCTCCTCTGGTTTGACCTTAAACGTACATTGAATCCTCCTCTGGTTTGACCTTGAATGTACATTGAACCCTCCTCTAGTTTGACATTGAACGTACATTGAATCCTCCTCTAATTCGACCTTGAACGTACATTGAATCCTCCTCTGGTTTGACCTTGAACGTACATTGAATCCTCCTCTGGTTTGACCTTGAACGTACATTGAATCCTCCTCTGGTTTGACCTTGAACATACATTGAATCCTCTTCTGGTTTGACCTTGAACGTACATTGAATCCTCCTTTAGTTTGACCTTGAATGTACATTGAATCCTCCTCTGGTTTGACCTTGAACGTACATTGAATCCTCCTCTGGTTTGACCTTGAACGTATATTGAATCCTCCTCTGGTTTGACCTTGAACGTACATTGAATCCTCCTCTGGTTTGACCTTGAACGTACATTGAATCCTCCTCTGGTTTGACCTTGAACGTACATTGAATCCTCCTCTGGTTTGACCTTGAATGTACATTGAATCCTCCTCTGGTTCCTTTCCTTATTAGTCTCTTTTTCTCCTCCTCATTCCACTACTTCTCATTTAACTATTATTTTATGGATTTCATATGTAGGTGTTTTTTTTCTGCATTATTCTATGGAATTTGTACAAATGTATAATTACATGCTTGCTTGTTTTAACTGTAATTTGTACAATTGCTTCTCTTAATTGTTTAATTTGTGCAATTGTTTTTAATGGGGAGCTTTTCTCCCCGGGCATCCACTCAAAACGGGCCCTATGAGCCCAGTGGACCTCCCCGGTTATCAAACTGGAAATAAAACAAAATAATAAATAAAATAACTGTTTATATTCCTCCATCACTGTAACATTTTCAGATATATCTTCTTTACCATAAATTTTGTTATCATTTAAATGTTCATAACACATATTTAACTATTGTGACACATGCATAATAATCAACTTGTTCTCCTTGTCCAAAAGGCTTAAAGACCAAATTATCATATTTAGACATGGTTAACAATGCTACCCATTTATTACGTCTTAAATTATAAACAATGTTACCCCATTTTCTTAAAAAAATCTTTTAACTCTAATATAGATAGAAACACAGTCTCCTTTGGTTCTCACTTTCATTTTGAAGTCTGAAGGTGTGGAAGGCATTGAAGCCTTGCAAGGCCAGGGTGCTCTCTGAGGCCTTGAACCACATTTCTGTGACTGCACAGAAATCTACATCTTCCAATGATAGAAGTGCTTCCAGGTGTGCAGTTTCTGGTTTAAGATCCTAGCATTTAGCAGCATGACCCTTATTTTATTATGACTGGCAAATTTCACATTGGTAAGCTTGTTTTTGAGACCTTGCCTAAAAAAGGCACTATGGGCGAGGCAAGACCCTTTGCTAGCAGCAGAAAGCTTAGAAGTGCCAGATGCAAACCATCTCTGGCAAAGCAGCGAGGTTTGTTGACCATGGCTTCCCAGGCTGACAGAAACCGGATCCCCTTTGAATGATACCAAAAACTAAGCCAATTATTGAAATCAATCATTTTTGTTTATACTCTGGCATCATTCTGGGTGAGGTTAGTATGCTGCTCAAGCTATAGACATATCTGCCTGGGACAAATACTCAGAGACCTGAATCATGTCTCTTGTCATATAGTCCAGTGAGGTACGTCTCAGGCCATTCACTCCAACATGAATTATGACAGAGTCATAATGGTACTTGTTGCTGAGAGACATGAGTGCATGCATGATCTGAAGAATCTTGCCACTGGAAAGGCAGCTGACTGTGACTTTCTCCTTGTCCACCCTGGTGAGTGGGACATTTGTATGTCTCACTATTGAGTCTCCAACGACTAGAACATTTGTTTTTTGGGTGTTACACCTTACGGACTTTGTAGGTCAGACACTGATGTCGCTATTTGTCATGGGTGCTGTGGGGACTGTGTTAGTTGTAGCAGTCTTGTGTTTTGGAGGTCTCTGGTGTCTCAGTGGATTTTTTGAGAGAACCTCTGTGTATGCTGATTGTTATTTTGGCTATGTACTATGTGCATGAATTTTGGTAATATGTGTAGTGGTGGGTGGGTTGACAATCTCTTCCGTGTTATTGTTTTGAGTGAGAAAGAACATGGATTCAATATTCTTAGTGTAGCTACATCTCTTGCATTCTGTACCAGAGTGAGTTTTTAGTAGAGGGTTGTCAGTACGCATAAGGCAATTGCTACACTGCCTCAAGAGACCCAAGTCAACAAGGTTGGCAAGAGATACAAGGGTGGTCCAACTGTCCATAATGCTAGGTTGAAGACTATTGTCACTAAGGGGGGGGGGTTCAGGATCAATCAAGGAGAAGCTCAGTGGATGGATATTTCTGACTGTTTTTTTTTCTTTTCTTGTTTAATAGGTTTCAGCTCACTAGCAGTATTTCTTTGACTGGGAAAGTACTGAGGATGTGGGGTAATGTGCTACAGCTGTAACTAAGGGAATAACTGTTATATGAATCTGTCCGGCTATGGAGCACAATTGTGCGGCAGTGAGCAATGTTGTATGAAGTGCAAACAAGCAGAAACCGGCTCAAATACAGAGCTTAAATACCAGAAGCTAAAAACCTGGAATTTTTTTTAAAAAGGTTCAAATGGACCAATGAGGGTGCTTATTCCAAGCCCTAGACCAACCACTCTTCACCACACAGGTTCCAATCAGCACAATCCTCTCAATAGAGTGTAGAAGGGTGCCTTCCAATCAAAAGTGCCCTGGAAAACATGCTCAGAAGAAACAGCCACTGCAAACAGACCCAGATGCAGCAAACCTCTATCCTAACTATGCTACAGCTACTAGCTACCCAAGTTTTGGCAGGAAACACTAGAGAATGTTTAACACAGCAGAACAGTAAGAGTGAGACACAAAATATGTTTAAGACAGAAGAAATTCCACAAGGACACTCTGAAGAATGTTTTAAACGGCTAACAAATCAGTTATTGTAACACTGCTTAGTGGGAAAAGCAGACCAGATTGCTTTGCGATAGTGAAAAGTACCAGCAAATACTTAACAAACAGTGAACATAGCAAAAAGAGCTTTGTAAATAGTGAAAGCAGCAATGAAATACAATGTAACAGATACATAAAGGCAGACAATTACAGTACAACAGTGTTGTGAAAGAAAATGTTATACAGCAACTGTATATTGCGCACAGGGTTCTGGAACATGACGGCTGTGGTCATTGCTTTTAATTTATTTTTAATTGGGCTCAAAGTCATGCAGCACACAATATTATGTAGAACAATATGCTGGAGCTATTGACAAAGTCATGCAGCACACAACATTATGTAGAACAATATGATGGAGCTACTGACAAAGTCATGCAGCACACAACATTATGTAGAACAATATGATGGAGCTACTGGCAAAGTCATGCAGCACACAACATTATGTAGAACAATATGATGGAGTTATTGACAAAGTCATGCAGCACACAACATTATGTTGAACAATATGATGAAGCTATTGACAAAGTCATGCAGCGCACAATATTATGTAGAAGAATATGATGGTGCTATTGATAAAGTCATGCAGCACACAACATTATGTAGAACAATATGATGGAGCTACTGACAAAGACATGCAGCACAGAACATTATGTAGAACAATATGATGGAGCTACTGACAAAGACATACAGCACACAACATTATGTACAACAAAATGACAGAGCTACTGACAAAGTCATGCAGCACACAACATTATGTAGAACAATATGATGGAGTTATTGACAAAGTCATGCAGTGCACAACATTGTGAAGAACAATATGATGGCGCTATTGACAAAGTCATGTAACACACAACATTACGTAGAACAATATGATGGAGCTATTGACAAAGTCATGTAACACACAACATTATGTAGAATAATATGAGGGAGTTATTGACAAAGTTATGCAGCACACAACTTTATGTAGAAGAGTAAGATGGAGCTATTGACAAAGTCATGCAGCACACAACATTATGTAGAACAATATGATGGAGTTATTCACAAAGTCATGCAGCACACAACATTATGTAGAACAATATGATGGAGCTATTGACAAGTCATGCAGCACACAATGTTATGTAGAAGAATATGATGGTGCTATTGATAAAGTCATGCAGCACACAACATTATGTCGAAGAATATGATTGAGCTATTGACAAAGTCATGCAGCATACGACATTATGTAGAACAATATGATGGAGCTATTGACAAAGTCATGCAGCACACAACATTATTTAGAACAATATGAGGGAGTTATTGACAAAGTCATGCAGCACACAACATTATGCAGAACAATGTGATGGAGTTATTGACAAAGTCATGCAGCACACAACATTATGTAGAACAATATGATGGCACTATTAACAAAGTCATGCAGCACACAGCATTATGTAGAATAATATGATGGAGCTATTGACAAAGTCATGTAGCACACAACATTATGTAGAACAATATGATGTAGCTATTGACAAAGTCATGTAACACACAACATTATGCAGAAAATTATGAGGGAGTTATTGACAAAGTCATGCAGCACACAACATTATGTAGAAGAGTATGATGGAGCTATTGACAAAGTCATGCAGCACACAAAATTATGTATAACAATATGATGGAGTTATTGACAATTTCATGCAGCACACAACATTGTGTAGAGCAATATGATGGAGCTATTGACAAAGTCATGTAACACACAACATTATGTAGAACAATATGAGGGAGTTATTGACAAAGTCATGCAGCACACAACATTATGTAGAAGAGTATGATGGAACTATTGACAAAGTCACGCAGCACACAACATTATGTAGAACAATATGATGGAGTTATTGACAAAGTCATGCAGCACAGAACATTATGTAGACCAATATGATGGAGCTATTGACAAAGTCATGCAGCACACAACATTATGTAGAACAATATGATGGAGTTATTGACAAAGTCATGCAGCACACAACATTATGTAGAACAATATGATGGAGGTATTGACAAAGTCATGCAGCACATTACATTACGTAGAACAATATGATGGAGATATTGACAAAGTCATGCAACACACAACATTATGTAGAACAATATGATTGCACTATTGATAAAGTCATGCAGCACACAACATTATGTAGAACAATATGATGGAGGTATTGACAAAGTCATGCAGCACATAACATTACGTAGAACAATATGATGGAGATATTGACAAAGTCATGCAACACACAACATTATGTAGAACAATATGATTGCACTATTGATAAAGTCATGCAGCACACAACATTATGTAGAACAATATGATGGAGGTATTGACAAAGTCATGCAGCACATAACATTATGTAGAACAATATGATGGAGATATTGACAAAGTCATGCAACACACAACATTATGTAGACCAATATGATGGAGCTATTGTCAAAGTCATGCAGCACACAACATGATGCAGAACAATGTGATGGAGCTATTGATAAAGTCATGCAGCACACAACATTATGT